>NW_027599485.1:17500-25760 GCF_964194155.1 Cetorhinus maximus
GTTGTCGACCTTGTGGTTGCTATGGAAACCGGGGAGAAAGGGTGGAGCAAGGAGTGTGGGCGGGGTTTGGAACCTGGAGAAATTAATCCGAAATAAAAATTATCAATGAATAAAGCTCCCCAGAAGGATTTTTCACCCCCTTTTAATCTACGCGGTGAAATAAAGATAAAGGGTTTTGATTTGGGGGGGTGGAGGGTGTGTTGGTGGCGCGGTGATGTCAGAGCAGCCGGCGTCATGACGTAACGCGACCATGCGGGAAGAGGCTGCCCAAGCCGCGCGTGCGCACTTGCGCAGACGTAACGTCATTGTCAGTGCTTGCGGATGTCTGCTCCACCACGTTCCTCACCTCACTGCTTCTCACCCAAGGCCCCTCTGTTGTCGCTCGCAGCCGTTCAAATTTTAAGTTAAAAACAAAAAACTACTGCGGATGCTGGAAATCCAAAACAAAAAACAGAATTACCTGGAAAAACTCAGCGGGTCTGGCAGCATCGGCGGAGAAGAAAAGAGTTGACGTTTCGAGTCCTCATGACCCTTCCGCAGAACTGAGTAAAGTTAGGAGAGGGGTGAAATATAAACTGGTTTAGGTGGGGGAAGAGGAGAGAAATTGAGGGGGGTGGGGGGTGGTTGTAGGGACAAGCAAGCAGTGATAGTTGTCTGCTCAAAAAGTCTGCACGATTCCCCTTTGGGGTTTTGGTTTTGCATCTCAATCCCTCCGGCCAGGCAGTAACAAGCTGCCCCCTCCTTGTGCATCGCCTCAAGGGGCCAATGAATCAGGAGCGCTTTCCCCTCACCAGCTCCGGGATGCCCTGGTTTCCTTTCCCCTTAAACACGGCGATAAGATGGCGTCGGTAATGCAGGGGTCACAGAGCTCTCCGAAGCTGCTAGGTGGCAACGGGGTAACCCCAGGGGCCGGTGAAGCTCTTGGCACAGTTCGATGGTGAAGCGGCGCCCTCGGGCTTTGCGCGGCACCGCACCGCTCCCCCCCCCTGCACTGCGTACGCGGTGCAGGATATGCAAGCACTCAGGATATGCAGCACCGCGGGCGGGGTTTTCTTTCCCCCCTCGGCGAGCGGGCTTAGGCGCGGTGGTGGGCGGCAACGGCGCCACTTTTCCCGCCGGCCGCAATGGCGGGTTCCCGCGCCCGATCGTCTGCTTCTCGCCTCGTTCGATATGCTTCGGCAGCAAAACGTGTCGGATCGCGTGGCGGGGCTACCATGTGCAGTGCCCAGGACATGCAAAGCTACTCAGAGTATGCCATGGATCAACACCGCGTCTCCCGGTCCTGTTTCCCACACTGACAGCCGTGAATCAAAGCCACACACTGGGGCGTAGCATCATTGGTTTACTGGCTATCGATGGCCACCTTTGCGGCTCTTGCTCTGCTATTAACACATTCTGCTATCTCACCTTTATGCCACTATCAGCACCTCCTTTAGTCTTTAACACGACCATTAACGCTCCCTTTGTCCTGTGTCCTTGACGTCTTTGTCCATCTCTCCTTAATCCCCACCTATCGCTGACCTTTGGTTTTGCTCCATCTGTTCCGCCCCCCTCTTAAACAGCAATGACATCCATCACGTTTCTACACAAAGATTAAGAGTGGTTTGGGAGAGTAGCTGGCCCCTGCCATTAAGGGTATGTGATCCTCCTCGGCCCATTTTCCTCTGTGCTCTGCACCTGGATGACTCAATGCGCCCAAGTTAGGAAGACAAAACATCTGCACCAATTTTAACAAAAAAATCAATGAGAATACTAAGCAAATAGATCACATTTGATGTAACATCAAACACTGAGCGGCAATTTAAATTTCTGCATCTGTTTTCCATCGGCAAGGTTCGGCTTTAGGATCTCCGCGCACTCCGCGGACAAGCGCACGGGCACAGTTGGGTGTCGACGGCCATCTTGCTGAGTAAAATAACAGTGTCGCCCTCCGACGCAAAATAGCCGCCTGGGCATGCGCGCCAGTACCCGCATTCACCACCCAAAGGGGAAAAAACCCAGTAAGACCGGTGCCAGGTTTGACCAGTTAAACCGTGGGTTTCAGCCACCCGTTCCCAGCTGGCGGAAGAGGGGCGCGAACCAGTGGGACTGGCCCTGGAGGGTCGCGGCCCAGTAGTGCAGGGCGGTGTCCATGGGCGCGCCCAGTAGTGCAGGGCGGTGTCTAGGGGCGTGCCCAGTGGCGCAGGGCGGTGTCTATGGGTGTGCCCAGTAGTGCAGGGCAGTGTCCAGGGGCGTGCCCAGTAGTGCAGGGCAGTGTCCATGGGCATGCCCAGTAGTGCAGGGCGATGTCCATGGGCGTGCCCAGTAGTGCAGGGCGGTGTCCATGGGTGTGCCCAGTAGTGCAGGGCGGTGTCCATGGGCGCGCCCAGTAGTGCAGGGCGGTGTCTAGGGGCGTGCCCAGTGGCGCAGGGTGGTGTCTATGGGTGTGCCCAGTAGTGCAGGGCAGTGTCCAGGGGCGTGCCCAGTAGTGCAGGGCAGTGTCCATGGGCATGCCCAGTAGCGCAGGGCGGTGTCCATGGGCGTGCCCAGTAGTGCAGGGCGGTGTCCATGGGCGTGCCCAGTAGTGCAGGGCGGTGTCCATGGGCGTGCCCAGTAGTGCAGGGCGGTGTCCAGGGGCGTGCCCAGTAGTGCAGGGCGGTGTCCATGGGCGTGCCCATTAGTGCAGGGCGGTGTCCATGGGCGTGCCCAGTAGTGCAGGGCGTGCCCAGTAGTGAAGTGCGGTGTCCATGGGCGTGCCCAGTAGTGCAGGGCGGTGTCCATGGGCGTGCCCAGTAGTGCAGGGCGGTGTCCATGGGTGTGACACCGGTATTACAGGTCGTGGCACTGGTACAGCTGGCGTGACAGGTCAGAGCGGCTGCCGCCAATACCAGTTGCGAATTGGTCCGAACTGGGGTTATTTCCCCAGCTCCCCACTGCATGGGTGGAATAGTGCCCCGTATTATTTATTGTTTTATGATTTCATTCATAAATTTATATTCATTCATGTTTACGCTTATTTATATTTAAACATTGTGACTATAACATGATTAAGATGGTTATATTTAATAAAAAGTGAGCACAGTGGTTCCCGACACTTGAGGCTGTGAACAATTTGTGTGTGTGTGTGTGTGTGTGTGTGTGTCACAGTTTCCTGCTCTGAATGCCTCAATGGCGGCATGGTTTCTTATCTAACTGGACAGGAAAACTCTCCGCGGTAAAACAGGGATATCGCTGCCTCTTCAGAACCAGCAATGTGTCCGGTGCAGCCGAAGTTTGTCTTACTTTCTCACAGGAAGGCATGGTGAGTATTTTTCTAAATTCACTTGATGTGGGCTTCGCTGGCCGGGCCCAGCATTTATTGCCCCATCCCTAATTGCCCCCTTGAGAAGGTGGTGGTGAGCTGCCTTCTTGAACCGCTGCAGTCCATGTGGTGTAGGTACACCCACAGCGCTGTTAGGGAGGGAGTTCCAGGATTTTGACCCCAGCGACAGTGAAGGAACGGCCGATATATTTCCAAGTCAGGATGGTGAGTGGCTCGGAGGGGAACTTCCAGGTGGTGGGTGTTCCCCATGTGTCTGCTGCCCTTGTCCTTCTAGATGGTAGAGGTCATGGGTTTGGAAGGTGCTGTTGAAGGAGCCTTGGTGAGTTCCTGCAGTGCATCTTGTAGATGGTACACACACACTGCTGCTACTGTGCGTCGGTGGTGGAGGGAGTGAATGTTTGTGGATGGGGTGCCCATCAAGCAGGGCTGCTTTGTCCTGGACGGTGTCGAGCTTCTTGAGTGTTGTGGGAGCTGCACTCATCCAGGCAAGTGGGGAGTATCCTATCACACTCCTAACTTGTGCCTTGTCGATGGTGAACAGGCTTTGGGGAGTCAGGAGGTGAGTTACTTGTCACATAATTCCTAGCCTCTGACTTGCTCTTGTAGCCACAGTATTTATAAATTGATATCACTATTTCTTCATTGTCACTGGGTCAAACTCCTGAAACTGCCAAACTAACAGGACAGTGGCACCGACATAAACTGCAGAATGGAAAGAGGTGTCTAAATGGGCGAGAGGGGAGAGGGATGTGGAGATAAAGATACAGAGAACAAACTTAGTGACAGAGGTTAAGGGGGTCATAAAAGGAAACCAACACTTGGGTCATTTCCAGAGGGAGCGAGTGATAATTAGGGAGTTATGATCAACTTGCATTGAACCTTGGTAAGCCCATACTCGGAGCACTGTGGACAGTTCTGGTCTCCATATCCCTCGGTTAGACAACACTCGGAGCACTGTGCACAGATCTAGTCTCCGTATCCCTCGGTTAGACCACACTCAGAGCACTGTGCACATTTCCGGTCTCCATATCCATTGGTTAGATATCACACTCGGAGCACTGTGGACAGTTCTGGTCTCCATATCCCTCGGTTAGAAAACACTCGGAGCACTGTGCACAGATCTAGTCTCCGTATCCCTCGGTTAGACCACACTCGGAGCACTGTACACAATTCTGGTCTCCATATCCCTCGGTTAGAAATCACACTCGGAGCACTGTGCACAGTTCTAGTCTCCATATCCCTCGGTTAGACCACACTCAGAGCACTGTACACAGTTCTGGTCTCCATATCCCTCGGTTAGAAACCACACTCAGAGCACTGTGCACAGCTCCGGTCTCCATATCCCTTGGTTAGATCATACTCGGAGCACTGTGCACAGTTCTGGTCTCCATATCCCTTGGTTAGATCATACTCGGAGCACTGTGCACAGTTCTGGTCTCCATATCCCTTGGTTAGATCACACTTGGAGCACTGTGCACATCTCTGGGCTCCATATCCCTCGGTTAGACCACACTGGGAGCACTGTGCACAGTTCTGGTCTCCGTATCCCTCGGTTAGACCATACTCGGAGCACTGTGCACAGTTCCTCTCTCCATATCCCTCGGTTAGACCACACCCAGAGCACTGTGCACAGTTCCGTTCTCCATATCCCTTGGTTAGACAATGCTCGGAGCACTGTGAACAATTTATTCAGCGCTCGGCATCCACTGCTCTCTGAGGTAGTGAATTCCACAGATTCACGGCCCTTTGAGAAAAGTAATTTCTCCTCATCTCTGATTTAAATCTACCACCGCTTAGACTAAGACTATGGCCTCTCATTCTAGGACACAGCTCTGCTCTCCATATATCTCGGTTACACCACACTCGGAGCACTGTGCACAGTTCCGGTCTCCGTATCCCTTGGTTAGATCACACTCGGAGCACTGTGCACAGTTCTGGTCTCCATATCCCTTGGTTAGATCACACTCGGAGCACTGTGCACAGTTCTGGTCTCCATATCCCTTGGTTAGATCACACTCGGAGCACTGTGCACATCTCTGGGCTCCATATCCCTCGGTTAGACCACACTGGGAGCACTGTGCACAGTTCTGGTCTCCGTATCCCTCGGTTAGACCATACTCGGAGCACTGTGCACAGTTCCTCTCTCCATATCCCTCGGTTAGACCACACCCAGAGCACTGTGCACAGTTCCGTTCTCCATATCCCTCGGTTAGACAATGCTCGGAGCACTGTGAACAATTTATTCAGCGCTCGGCATCCACTGCTCTCTCAGGTAGTGAATTCCACAGATTCACGGCCCTTTGAGAAAAGTAATTTCTCCTCATCTCTGATTTAAATCTACCACCTCTTAGACTAAGACTATGGCCTCTCATTCTAGAACACAACTCTGATCTCCATATCCCACGGTGAGACCCGACTCGGAGCACTGTGCAGAGATCTACTCTCCATTTCCCTCGGTTAGACCACACTCGGAGCATTGTGTATAATTCTGGTCTCCATGTCCCTTGGAAAGACAATACTAGGGTCACTGTGCACTGTTCTAGTCTCCATATCCCTCGGTTAGACCACGCTTGGAGCACTGTGCAAAGTTCTAGTCTCCGTATCCCTCGGTCAGATCAGACTCGGAGCACTGTGCACAGTTCCTGTCACCGTATCCCTCGGTTAGACCACACTCGGAGCACTGTGCACAGTTCCTGTCACCGTATCCCTCGGTTAGACCACACTCAAAGCACTGTGCACAGTTCCTGTCACCGTATCCCTCGGTTAGACCACACTCGGAGCACTGTTCACAGTTCCTGTCACCGTATCCCTCGGTTAGACCACACTCGGAGCACCGTGCACAGTTCCTGTCTCCGTATCCCTCGGTTAGACCACTCTCGGAGCACCGTGCACAGTTCCTGTCACCGTGTCCCTCGGTTAGACCACACTCGGAGCACTGTGCACAGTTCCTGTCTCCATGTCCCTCAGTTAGACCACACTCGGAGCACTGTGCACAGTTCCTGTCTCTGTATCAGTCGGTTAGACCACACTCGGAGCACTGTGCACAGTTCCTGTCTCCGTATCCCTCGGTTAGACCACACTCGGAGCACTGTGCACAGTTCCTGTCTCCGTATCCCTCGGTTAACCACACTGGAAGCACTGTGCACAGTTCCACTTTCTGTATCCCTCGGTTAGACAACACTCAGAGCTCTGTGAACATAAGAACATAAGATTCTCATTCCGGCCTCAACTCCAATTTCCCGCCCTCTCCCCATAACCTTTCAACCCGTTGCTAATTAAAAATCTGTCTATCTCCTCCTCAAATTTATTCAGCGCTCGGCATCCACTGCTCTCTGAGGTAGTGAATTCCACACATTCACAGCCCTTTGAGAAAAGTAATTTCTCTTCATCTCTGATTTAAATCTACCACCTCTCAGACTTAGACTATGGCCTCTCATTCTAGGACACAGTTCTGATCTCCATATCCCTGGGTTAGACCACACTTGGAGCACTGTGCACATTTCCGGTCTCCGTGTCCCTGGGTTAGACCACACTCGGAGCACTGTGCATAGTTCCTGTCTCCGTATCCCTCGGTTAGACCACACTCGAAGCACTGTGCACAGTTCCTGTCACCGTATCCCTCGGTTAGACCACACTCGGAGCACTGTGCACAGTTCCGGTCTCCATATCCCTCGGTTAGACCACACTCGGAGCACTGTGCATAGTTCTAGTCTCCATATCCCTCGGTTAGATCACACTCGGAGCACTGTGCACAGTTCCTGTCTCTGTACCCCTCAGTTAGACGACACACGAAGCACTGTGCACAGTTCTAGTCTCCATATACCTCGGAAAGATAACACTCGGAGCACTGAGCACAGTTCTGGTCTCCATATCCCTCGGTTAGACCATACTCGGAGCATTGTGTATAATTCTGGTCTCCATGTCCCTCGGTTAGACCACACTCGGAGAATTGTGCACAGTTCTGGTCTCCTTATCCCTCGGTTAGACCAAATTCGGAGAACTGTGCACAGTTCTAGTCACCATATCCCCCGGTTAGACTACACTCGGAGAATTGTGCACAGTTCTGGTCTGCTTATCCCTCGGTTAGACCACACTCGGAGCACTGTGCACAGTTCCGGTCTCCATATCCCTCGGTTAGACCACACTCGGAGCACTGTGCACAGTTCCGGTCTCCATATCCCTCGGTTAGACCACACTCGGAGCACTGTGCACAATTCCGGTCTCCGTATCCCTCGGTTAACCACACTCGGAGCACTGTGCACTGTTCCGCTTTCTGTATCCCTCGGTTAGACAACACTCAGAGCTCTGTGAACATAAGAACATAAGATTCTCATTCCGGCCTCAACTCCAATTTCCCGCCCTCTCCCCATAACCTTTCAACCCGGCGCTAATTAAAAATCCGTCTATCTCCTCCTTAAATTTATTCAGCGCCTGGCATCCACTGGACTCTGAGGTAGTGAATTCCACACATTCACGGCACATTGAGAAAAGTAATTTCTCCTCATCCCTGATTTAAATCTACCACCTCTTAGACTAAGACTATGGCCTCTCATTCTCGGACACAGCTCTGATCTCCATATCCCTCGGTTAGACCACACCCGGAGCACTGTGCACAGTTCGGTCTCCATATCCCTTGGTTAGACCACACTGGGAGCACTGTGCACAGTTCCGGTCTCCGTATCCCTTGGTTAGACCACACTCGGAGCACTGTGCACATTTCCGGTCTCCATATCCCTTGGTTAGACCACACTCAGAGTGCTGCGCACATTTCCGGTCTCCGTATCCCTCAGTTAGAACACACTTATAGCACTGTGCACAGTTCCGGTCTCCGGACCCCTGGGATAGATCACACTCGGAGCACTGTGCACAGTTGCTGTCTCCGTATCCCTGGGTTAGACCACACTCGGAGCACTGTGCACAGTTCCGGTCTCCGTACCCCTGGGATAGATCACACTCGGA
>NW_027599486.1:0-25730 GCF_964194155.1 Cetorhinus maximus
GGAGAGTCAGTAATAAGGGAGTGCTGCACTGTCAGAGGATGAGTACTGTGTGAATGCTGCACTGTTAGACGGTCAGAACTGACGGTGCGCTGCCCTTTTGGTGGGTCAGTACTGAAGGAGTGCAGCCCTATCAGAGGTTGGGTACTGCACTGTTGGAGGGTCAGTAGTGAGTTACCTCTGACATGTTGGAGAGTCAGTACTGAGGGAGTGCTGCACTGTCTGAGGGTGAGTACTGAGAGAGCGCTTCACTGTTGGAGGGTCAGTACTGAGGGAGTGTGGCACTGTTGAGGGTGGGGGAGGGGTGAGAACTGAGGGAGAGATGGCCTGCCGAAGGGTCAGTGCTGAGGGAGTTCTGCACTGTCAGCTGGTGAGCACTTAAGGATTGCTGCACTGTTAGAGGGTCAGTACTGAGGGAGCGCTATCCTGTCAGAGGTTCAGTACTGTTGAGGGAGCGCTGCCCTTTCAGAAGGTCAGAATTGATGGAGCGCAGCCTTATCGGAAGGTCAGTAATGAGGGAGTGCTGCTCTGTTACAGGGTCAGTAATGAGGGAGCGCTGCACTGACGGTGGGTCAGTATTGAGGCCGTGCTGCACTGTCAGCTGGTGAGCACTCAAGATGTGCAGCACTGTTGGAGGTTGAGTACTGAGGGACTGCTGCACTGTCGCAGAAGGTCAGCACTGATGGAGCGCTGCCCTGTCGCCGAGGGGCAGCGCTGAGGGAGCGCTGCACTTTCGGAGGGGCAGCACTGAGGGAGTTCTGCACTGTCGGAGGGTAAACTCTGAGGGAGCGCAGCACTGTCGGAGGGTCAGCACTGAGGGAGCGCTGCACTGTCGGAGGGTCAGAACTGAGGGAGCGCTGCCATGTCACAGAGGGTCAGCGCTGAGGGAGCACTGCCCTGTCGCAAAGGATCAGCGCTGCCCTGTCGCAGAGGGTCAGCGCTGATGGAGCGCTGCACAGTCGGAGGGTCAGCGCTGAGGGAGCGCTGATCTGTCGGAGGGTCAGTATTGAGGGAGCGCTGCCCTGTCGGAGGGCCAGTACTGAGGGAGCGCTACCCTGTCAGACGGTCAGTACTGAGGTAACGCTGCCCTGTCAGAGGGTCAGCACTGGGTGAGTGCTGACCTGTTGGAGGGTCAGCACAGAGGGAGCGCTGCCCTGTCGCAGAGGGTCAGCGCTGAGGGAGCACTGCCCTGTCGCAAAGGATCAGCGCTGCCCTGTCGGAGAGGGTCAGCGCTGATGGAGCGCTGCACTGTCGGAGGGTCAGTACTGAGGGAGCGATGCCCTGTCGGAGGGTCAGTACTGAGGTAACGATGCCCTGTCGGAGGGTCAGTACTGAGGGAGCGCTGCACTGTCAGAGGTTCAGTACTGAGGGAGCGCTGCCCTATCGGAGGGTCAGTACTGAGGGAGCGCAGCCCTGTCGGAGGGTCAGTACTGAGGGAGAACTGCACTGTCAGACGGCTATGCTCCCTCAGTACTGACCCTCCTACAGGGCAGCGTTTCCTCATTACTGACCCTCCAACATTGCAGCACTCACATTCTGATAGGGCAGCGCTCCCTCAGCAGTGAGCCTCCGACAGGCCAGCGCTCCATCAGTAATCACCACCAATCCCACCATCAACAGTGCAGCAATACATCTGTACTATCCCTCCAACAGTGCAGTGCTCCCTCAGTACTGACCCTCTGACAGTGCACAGCTCCATCAGTACTGACCCTCTGACAGGGGAGCGCTCCCTCAGTACTGACCCACTGACAGGGGAGTGCTCCATCAGTACTGACCCTCTGACAGGGCACAGCTCCCTCAGTACTGACCCTCTGTCAGGCCACAGCTCTCTCAGTACTGACCCTCTGACAGGGCACATCTCCCTCAGTACTGACACGCTGACAGGGCACAGCTCCCTCAGTACTGACCGTCTGACAGGACACAGCTCCCTCAGTACTGACCATCTGACAGGGCACAGCTCCCTCAGTACTGACCCTCTGACAGGGCACAGCTCCCTCAGTACTGACCCTCTCACAGGGCAGTGCTCACTCAGTGCTGACCTTCTGAAAGGGCAGAACTCCCTCAGTACTGACCCTCTGACAGGGCAGTGCTCCCTCAGTATGGACCCTCTGACAGGGCAGTGCTCACTCAGTATTGACCCTCCGACAGGGCTGCGCTCCTTCAGTACTGACACCATGACAGGGCAGCGCTCCCTCAGTACTGAGCATGTGACACGGCACAGCTCCCTCAGTACTGACACTCTGACAGGGCACAGCACCCTCAGTACTGACTCTCTGAAAGGAAACAGCTCCTTCAGTACTGACCCTCTGACAGGGCACCGCTCTGTCATTACTGAGACTCTGACAGGGCAGCGCTCCTTCAGTACTGACCCTCTAATAGGGCAGCTCTCCCTCACTACTGACCTGTCAGAGGGCAGTGCTCCCTCAGTACAGACCCTCCGACAGTGCAGCGCTCCCTCAGCACTGACCCTCCGACAGGGCACAGCTCCCTCAGTACTGACCCTCTGACAGGGCAGCGCTCCCTCAGTACTGACCCTCTGACAGTGAAGCGTTCCCTCAGTACTAAGCCTCTGACAGGGCACAGCTCCCTCAGTACTGACCCTCTGACAGGGCGCAGCTCCCTCAGTACTGACCCTCTGACAGGGTAAAGCTCCCTCAGTACTGAACCTCTGAAAGGTCAAAGCTCCCTCAGTACTGACCCTCTGACAGGGCAGCGCTCCCTCAGCACTGAGCCTCTGACACGGCACAGCTCCCTCAGTCCTGACCCTCTGACAGGGCACTGCTCCCTCATTACTGAGACTCTGACAGGGCAGCGCTCCCTCAGTACTGACCCTCTGACAGGGCACAGCTCCCATAGTACTGACCCTCTGACAGGGCACAGCTCCCTCAGTACTGACCCTCTGACAGGGCAGCGCTCCCTCAGTACTGACCCTCTGACAGGGAAGCGCTCCCTCAGTACTAAGCCTCTGACAGGGCACATCTCCTTCAGTACTGACCCTCTGACAGGGCACTGCTCTCTCATTACTGAGACTCTGACAGGGCAGCGCTCTCTCAGTACTGATCCTCTGACAGGGCACAGCTCCCTCAGTACTGACCCTCTGACAGGGCAGCGCTCCCTCAGTACTGACCCTCTGACAGGGAAGCGCTCCCTCAGTACTAAGCCTCTGACAGGGCACAGCTCCCTCTGTACTGACCCTCTGACAGGGCACTGCTCTCTCATTACTGAGACTCTGACAGGGCAGCGTTCCTTCAGCACTGACCCTCTGACAGGGCATCGCTCCCTCAGTACTGACCCTCTGACAGCGCAGCGCTCCCGAAATACTGACCCTCTGACAGGGAAGCGTTCCCTCAGTACTAAGCCTCTCACAGGGCACAGCTCCCTCAGTACTGACCCTCTGACAGGGCGCAGCTCCCTCAGTACTGACCCTCTGACAGGGTAAAGCTCCCTCAGTACTGAACCTCTGAAAGGTCAAAGCTCCCTCAGTACTGACCCTCTGACAGGGAAGCGCTCCCTCAGTACTGAGCCTCTGACACGGCACAGCTCCCTCAGTACTGACCCTCTGACAGGGCACTGCTCTCTCATTACTGAGACTCTGACAGGGCAGCGCTCCCTCAGTACTGACCCTCTGACAGGGCACAGCTCCCATAGTACTGACCCTCTGACAGGGCACAGCTCCCTCAGTACTGACCCTCTGACAGGGCAGCGCTCCCTCAATACTGTCTGTCTGACAGGGAAGCGCTCACTCAGTACTAAGCCTCTGACAGGGCACAGCTCCCTCAGTACTGACCCTCTGACAGGGCACTGCTCTCTCATTACTGAGACTCTGGCAGGGCAGCGTTCCCTCAGCACTGACCCTCCGACAGGGCACAGCTCCCTCAGTACTGACCCTCTGACAGGGCAGCGCTCCCTCAGTACTGACCCTCTGACAGTGAAGCGTTCCCTCAGCACTAAGCCTCTGACAGGGCACAGCTCCCTCAGTACTGACCCTCTGACAGGGCGCAGCTCCCTCAGTACTGACCCTCTGACAGGGTAAAGCTCCCTCAGTACTGAACCTCTGAAAGGTCAAAGCTCCCTCAGTACTGACCCTCTGACAGGGCAGCGCTCCCTCAGTACTGAGCCTCTGACACGGCACAGCCCCCTCAGTCCTGACCCTCTGACAGGGCACTGCTCCCTCATTACTGAGACTCTGACAGGGCAGCGCTCCCTCAGTACTGACCCTCTGACAGGGCACAGCTCCCATAGTACTGACCCTCTGACAGGGCACAGCTCCCTCAGTACTGACCCTCTGACAGGGCAGCGCTCCCTCAGTACTGACCCTCTGACAGGGAAGCGCTCCCTCAGTACTAAGCCTCTGACAGGGCACATCTCCTTCAGTACTGACCCTCTGACAGGGCACTGCTCTCTCATTACTGAGACTCTGACAGGGCAGCGCTCTCTCAGTACTGATCCTCTGACAGGGCACAGCTCCCTCAGTACTGACCCTCTGACAGGGCAGCGCTCCCTCAGTACTGACCCTCTGACAGGGAAGCGCTCCCTCAGTACTAAGCCTCTGACAGGGCACAGCTCCCTCTGTACTGACCCTCTGACAGGGCACTGCTCTCTCATTACTGAGACTCTGACAGGGCAGCGTTTCTTCAGCACTGACCCTCTGACAGGGCATCGCTCCCTCAGTACTGACCCTCTGACAGCGCAGCGCTCCCGAAATACTGACCCTCTGACAGGGAAGCGTTCCCTCAGTACTAAGCCTCTCACAGGGCACAGCTCCCTCAGTACTGACCCTCTGACAGGGCGCAGCTCCCTCAGTACTGACCCTCTGACAGGGTAAAGCTCCCTCAGTAGTGAACCTCTGAAAGGTCAAAGCTCCCTCAGTACTGACCCTCTGACAGGGAAGCGCTCCCTCAGTACTGAGCCTCTGACACGGCACAGCTCCCTCAGTACTGACCCTCTGACAGGGCACTGCTCTCTCATTACTGAGACTCTGACAGGGCAGCGCTCCCTCAGTACTGACCCTCTGACAGGGCACAGCTCCCATAGTACTGACCCTCTGACAGGGCACAGCTCCCTCAGTACTGACCCTCTGACAGGGCAGCGCTCCCTCAATACTGACCGTCTGACAGGGAAGCGCTCACTCAGTACTAAGCCTCTGACAGGGCACAGCTCCCTCAGTACTGACCCTCTGACAGGGCACTGCTCTCTCATTACTGAGACTCTGGCAGGGCAGCGTTCCCTCAGTACTGACCCTCTGACAGGGCAGCGCTCCCTCAGTACTGACCTTCTGACAGGGAAGCGCTCCCTCAGTACTAATCCTCTGACAGGGCACAGCTCCCTCAGTACTGACCCTCTGACAGGGCGCAGCTCCCTCAGTACTGACCCTCTGACAGGGTAAAGCTCCCTCAGTACTGAACCTCTGAAAGGTCAAAGCTCCCTCAGTACTGACCCTCTGACAGGGAAGCGCTCCCTCAGTACTGAGCCTCTGACACGGCACAGCTCCCTCAGTACTGACCCTCTGACAGGGCACTGCTCTCTCATTACTGAGACTCTGACAGGGCAGCGCTCCCTCAGTACTGACCCTCTGACAGGGCACAGCTCCCATAGTACTGACCCTCTGACAGGGCACAGCTCCCTCAGTACTGACCCTCTGACAGGGCAGCGCTCCCTCAATACTGACCGTCTGACAGGGAAGCGCTCACTCAGTACTAAGCCTCTGACAGGGCACAGCTCCCTCAGTACTGACCCTCTGACAGGGCACTGCTCTCTCATTACTGAGACTCTGGCAGGGCAGCGTTCCCTCAGTACTGACCCTCTGACAGGGCAGCGCTCCCTCACTACTGACCCTCTGACAGGGCAGCGCTCCCTCAGTACTGACCTTCTGACAGGGAAGCGCTCCCTCAGTACTAATCCTCTGACAGGGCACAGCTCCCTCAGTACTGACCCTCTGACAGGGCGCAGCTCCGTCAGTACTGACCCTCTGACAGGGTAAAGCTCCCTCAGTTCTGAACCCCTGAAAGGTCAAAGCTCCCTCAGTACTGACCCTCTCACAGGGCAGTGCTCACTCAGTACTGACCATCTGACAGGGCAGAGCACCCTCAGAACTGACCCTCTGACAGGACACAGCTCCCTCAGTACTGACCCACTGTCAGGGCGCAGCTCTCTCAGTACTGATTCTCTGAAAGGGCAGAGCACCCTCAGTACTGACCCTCTGACAGGACACAACTCCATCAATACTGACCCACTGACAGGGTACAGCTCCCTCATTACTGTCCCTCTGACAGGGCACCGATCCCTCAGTACTCACCCTCTGACAGGACACATGTCCCTCAGTACTGATCCTCTGACAGGGCAGCCCTCCCTCAATACTGTCCCTCTGACAGGGCAGCGCTCCCTCAGTACTGACCCTCTGACAGGGCAGCGCTCCCTAAGTAATGACCCTCTGACAGGGCATCGCTCCCACATTAATGACGCTCTGACAGGACCCCCTATCAGTGGGTCAGTACTGAGGGATTGCTGCACTGACGGAGAGTCAGTAATAAGGGAGTGCTGCACTGTCAGAGGATGAGTACTGTGTGAATGCTGCACTGTTAGACGGTCAGTACTGACAGTGTGCTGCCCTTTTGGTGGGTCAGTACTGAGGGAGCGCAGCCCTATCAGAGGTTGGGTACTGCACTGTTGGAGGGTCAGTAGTGAGTTACCTCTGCCATGTTGGAGGGTGAGTACTGAGGTAGTGCTGCACTGTCAGAGGGTGAGTACTGAGGTAATACTGCACTGTTGGGGAGTCAGGACTGAGGAAGTGCTGCACTGTCTGAGGGTGAGTACTGAGAGAGCGCTTCACTGTTGGAGGGTCAGTACTGAGGGAGTGTGGCACTGTTGAGGGTGGGGGTGGGGTGAGAACTGAGGGAGAGATGGCCTACCGAAGGGTCAGTGCTGAGAGAGTTCTGCACTGTCAGCTGGTGAGCACTTAAGGATTGCTGCACTGTTAGAGGATCAGTACTGAGGGAGCGCTATCCTGACAGAGGTTCAGTACTGATGAGGGAGCGCTGCCCTTTCAGAAGGTCAGAATTGATGGAGCGCAGCCTTATCGGAAGGTCAGTAATGAGGGAGTGTTGCTCTGTTACGGGGTCAGTAATGAGGGAGCGCTGCACTGACGGTGGGTCAGTATTGAGGCCGTGCTGCACTGTCAGCTGGTGAGCACTCAAGATGTGCAGCACTGTTGGAGGTTGAGTACTGAGGGACTGCTGCACTGTCGCCGAGGGGCAGCGCTGAGGGAACGCTGCACTTTCGGAGGGGCAGCACTGAGGGAGTTCTGCACTGTCGGCGGGTCAGCTCTGAGGGAGCGCAGCACTGTCGGAGGGTCAGCACTGAGGGAGCGCAGCACTGTCGGAGGGTCAGAACTGAGGGAGCGCTGCCATGTCGCAGAGGGTCAGCGCTAAGGGAGCACTGCCCTGTCGCAAAGGATCAGCGCTGCCCTGTCGCAGAGGGTCAGCGCTGATGGAGCGCTGCACTGTCGGAGGGTCAGCGTTGAGGGAGCGCAGATCTGTTGGAGGGTCAGTACTGAGGGAGCGCTGCCCTGTCGGAGGGTCAGTACTGCGGGAGTGCTGCCCTGTCGGAGGGTCAGTACTGAGGGAGCGCTGCCCTGTTGGAGGTTCAGTACTGAGGGAGCGCTGCCCTGTCGGAGGGTCAGTGCTGAGGGTGCGCTGCCCTATCGGAGGGTCAGTACTGAGGGAGCGCAGCCCTGTCGGAGGGTCAGTACTGAGGGAGAACTGCACTGTCAGACGGCAGCGCTCCCTCAGTACTGACCCTCCTACAGGGCAGCGTTTCCTCATTACTGACCCTCCAACATTGCAGCACTCACATTCTGATAGGGCAGCGCTCCCTCAGCAGTGAGCCTCCGACAGGCCAGCGCTCCATCAGTAATCACCACCAATCCCACCATAAACAGTGCAGCAATACATCTGTACTATCCCTCCAACAGTGCAGTGCTCCCTCAGTACTGACCCTCTGACAGTGCACAGCTCCATCAGTACTGACCCTCTGACAGGGGAGCGCTCCATCAGTACTGACCCACTGACAGGGGAGTGCTCCATCAGTACTGACCCTCTGACAGGGCACAGCTCCCTCAGTACTGACCCTCTGTCAGGCCACAGCTCTCTCAGTACTGACCCTCTGACAGGGCACATCTCCCTCAGTACTAAGCCTCTGACAGGGCACAGCTCCCTCAGTACTGACCGTCTGACAGGACACAGCTCCCTCAGTACTGACCATCTGACAGGGCACAGCTCCCTCAGTACTGACCCTCTGACAGGGCACAGCTCCCTCAGTACTGAACCTCTGAAAGGTCAAAGCTCCCTCAGTACTGACCCTCTGACAGGGCAGCGCTCCCTCAGTACTGAGCCTCTGACACGGCACAGCTCCCTCAGTACTGACCCTCTGACAGGGCACTGCTCTCTCATTACTGAGACTCTGACAGGGCAGCGCTCCCTCAGTACTGACCCTCTGACAGGGCACAGCTCCCATAGTACTGACCCTCTGACAGGGCACAGCTCCCTCAGTACTGACCCCATGACAGGGCAGCGCTCCCTCAGTACTGACCCTCTGACAGGGAAGCGCTCCCTCAGTACTAAGCCTCTGACAGTGCACAGCTCCCTCTGTACTGACCCTCTGACAGGGCACTGCTCTCTCATTACTGAGACTCTGACAGGGCAGCGTTCCTTCAGTACTGACCCTCTGAAAGGGCATCGCTCCCTCAGTACTGACCCTCTGACAGCGCAGCGCTCCCTAAATACTTACCCTCTGACAGGGAAGCGTTCCCTCAGTACTAAGCCTCTGACAGGGCACAGCTCCCTCAGTACTGACCCTCTGACAGGGCGCAGCTCCCTCAGTACTGACCCTCTGACAGGGTAAAGCTCCCTCAGTACTGAACCTCTGAAAGGTCAAAGCTCCCTCAGTACTGACCCTCTGACAGGGAAGCGCTCCCTCAGTACTGAGCCTCTGACACGGCACAGCTCCCTCAGTACTGACCCTCTGACAGGGCACTGCTCTCTCATTACTGAGACTCTGACAGGGCAGCGCTCCCTCAGTACTGACCCTCTGACAGGGCACAGCTCCCATAGTACTGACCCTCTGACAGGGCACAGCTCCCTCAGTACTGACCCTCTGACAAGGCAGCGCTCCCTCAGTACTGACCCTCTGACAGGGAAGCGCTCCCTCAGTACTAAGCCTCTGACAGGGCACAGCTCCCTCAGTACTGACTCTCTGACAGGGCACTGCTCTCTCATTACTGAGACTCTGGCAGGGCAGCGCTCCCTCAGTACTGACCCTCTGACAGGGCAGCGCTCCCTCACTACTGACCCTCTGAAAGGGCAGCGCTCCCTCAGTACTGACCTTCTGACAGGGAAGCGCACCCTCAGTACTAATCCTCTGACAGGGCACAGCTCCCTCAGTACTGACCCTCTCACAGGGCGCAGCTCCGTCAGTACTGACCCTCTGACAGGGTAAAGCTCCCTCAGTTCTGAACCCCTGAAAGGTCAAAGCTCCCTCAGTACTGACCCTCTCACAGGGCCCAGTTCCCTCAGTACTGACCATCTGACAGGGCAGAGCACACTCAGAACTGACCCTCTGACAGGGCACAGCTCCCTCAGTACTGACCCTCTCACAGGGCAGTGCTCACTCAGTGCTGACCTTCTGAAAGGGCAGAACTCCCTCAGTACTGACCCTCTGACAGGGCAGTGCTCCCTCAGTATTGACCCTCTGACAGGGCAGTGCTCACTCAGTATTGCCCCTCCGACAGGGCTGCGCTCCTTCAGTACTGACCCCATGACAGGGCAGCGCTCCCTCAGTACTGAGCATGTGACACGGCACAGCACCCTCAGTACTGACACTCTGACAGGGCACAGCACCCTCTGTACTGACTCTCTGAAAGGACACAGCTCCTTCAGTACTGACCCTCTGACAGGGCACCGCTCCCATAGTACTGACCCTCTGACAGGGCACAGCTCCCTCAGTACTGACCCTCTGACAGGGCAGCGCTCCCTCAGTACTGACCCTCTGACAGGGAAGCGCTCCCTCAGTACTAAGCCTCTGACAGGCACATCTCCTTCAGTACTGACCCTCTGACAGGGCACTGCTCTCTCATTACTGAGACTCTGACAGGGCAGCGCTCTCTCAGTACTGATCCTCTGACAGGGCACAGCTCCCTCAGTACTGACCCTCTGACAGGGCAGCGCTCCCTCAGTACTGACCCTCTGACAGGGAAGCGCTCCCTCAGTACTAAGCCTCTGACAGGGCACAGCTCCCTCTGTACTGACCCTCTGACAGGGTAAAGCTCCCTCAGTACTGAACCTCTGAAAGGTCAAAGCTCCCTCAGTACTGACCCTCTGACAGGGAAGCGCTCCCTCAGTACTGAGCCTGTGACACGGCACAGCTCCCTCAGTACTGACCCTCTGACAGGGCACTGCTCTCTCATTACTGAGACTCTGACAGGGCAGCGCTCCCTCAGTACTGACCCTCTGACAGGGCACAGCTCCCATAGTACTGACCATCTGACAGGGCACAGCTCCCTCAGTACTGACCGTCTGACAGGGCAGCGCTCCCTCAGTACTGACCCTCTGACAGGGAAGCGCTCCCTCAGTACTAAGCCTCTGACAGGGCACAACTCCCTCAGTACTGACCCTCTGACAGGGAAGCGCTCCCTCAGTACTAAGCCTCTGACAGGGCACAGCTCCCTCTGTACTGACCCTCTGACAGGGCACTGCTCTCTCATTACTGAGACTCTGACAGGGCAGCGTTCCTTCAGTACTGACCCTCTGAAAGGGCATCGCTCCCTCAGTACTGACCCTCTGACAGCGCAGCGCTCCCTAAATACTTACCCTCTGACAGGGAAGCGTTCCCTCAGTACTAAGCCTCTGACAGGGCACAGCTCCCTCAGTACTGACCCTCTGACAGGGCGCAGCTCCCTCAGTACTGACCCTCTGACAGGGTAAAGCTCCCTCAGTACTGAACCTCTGAAAGGTCAAAGCTCCCTCAGTACTGACCCTCTGACAGGGAAGCGCTCCCTCAGTACTGAGCCTCTGACACGGCACAGCTCCCTCAGTACTGACCCTCTGACAGGGCACTGCTCTCTCATTACTGAGACTCTGACAGGGCAGCGCTCCCTCAGTACTGACCCTCTGACAGGGCACAGCTCCCATAGTACTGACCCTCTGACAGGGCACAGCTCCCTCAGTACTGACCCTCTGACAAGGCAGCGCTCCCTCAGTACTGACCCTCTGACAGGGAAGCGCTCCCTCAGTACTAAGCCTCTGACAGGGCACAGCTCCCTCAGTACTGACTCTCTGACAGGGCACTGCTCTCTCATTACTGAGACTCTGGCAGGGCAGCGCTCCCTCAGTACTGACCCTCTGACAGGGCAGCGCTCCCTCACTACTGACCCTCTGAAAGGGCAGCGCTCCCTCAGTACTGACCTTCTGACAGGGAAGCGCACCCTCAGTACTAATCCTCTGACAGGGCACAGCTCCCTCAGTACTGACCCTCTGACAGGGCGCAGCTCCGTCAGTACTGACCCTCTGACAGGGTAAAGCTCCCTCAGTTCTGAACCCCTGAAAGGTCAAAGCTCCCTCAGTACTGACCCTCTCACAGGGCCCAGTTCCCTCAGTACTGACCATCTGACAGGGCAGAGCACCCTCAGAACTGACCCTCTGACAGGACACAGCTCCCTCAGTACTGACCCACTGTCAGGGCGCAGCTCCCTCAGTACTGACCATCTGACAGGGCACAGCTCCCTCAGTACTGACCCTCTGACAGGGCACAGCTCCCTCAGTACTGACCCTCTCACAGGGCAGTGCTCACTCAGTGCTGACCTTCTGAAAGGGCAGAACTCCCTCAGTACTGACCCTCTGACAGGGCAGTGCTCCCTCAGTATTGACCCTCTGACAGGGCAGTGCTCACTCAGTATTGCCCCTCCGACAGGGCTGCGCTCCTTCAGTACTGACCCCATGACAGGGCAGCGCTCCCTCAGTACTGAGCATGTGACACGGCACAGCACCCTCAGTACTGACACTCTGACAGGGCACAGCACCCTCTGTACTGACTCTCTGAAAGGACACAGCTCCTTCAGTACTGACCCTCTGACAGGGCACCGCTCCCATAGTACTGACCCTCTGACAGGGCACAGCTCCCTCAGTACTGACCCTCTGACAGGGCAGCGCTCCCTCAGTACTGACCCTCTGACAGGGAAGCGCTCCCTCAGTACTAAGCCTCTGACAGGCACATCTCCTTCAGTACTGACCCTCTGACAGGGCACTGCTCTCTCATTACTGAGACTCTGACAGGGCAGCGCTCTCTCAGTACTGATCCTCTGACAGGGCACAGCTCCCTCAGTACTGACCCTCTGACAGGGCAGCGCTCCCTCAGTACTGACCCTCTGACAGGGCACTGCTCTCTCATTACTGAGACTCTGACAGGGCAGCGCTCCCTCAGTACTGACCCTCTGACAGGGCACAGCTCCCATAGTACTGACCATCTGACAGGGCACAGCTCCCTCAGTACTGACCCTCTGACAGGGCAGCGCTCCCTCAGTACTGACCCTCTGACAGGGAAGCGCTCCCTCAGTACTAAGCCTCTGACAGGGCACAACTCCCTCAGTACTGACCCTCTGACAGGGCACTGCTCTCTCATTACTGAGACTCTGGCAGGGCAGCGTTCCCTCAGTACTGACCCTCTGACAGGGCAGCGCTCCCTCACTACTGACCCTCTGACAGGGCAGCGCTCCCTCAGTACTGACCTTCTGGCAGGGCAGCGCTCCCTCAGTACTGAGCATGTGACACGGCACAGCACCCTCAGTACTGACACTCTGACAGGGCACAGCACCCTCTGTACTGACTCTCTGAAAGGACACAGCTCCTTCAGTACTGACCCTCTGACAGGGCACCGCTCTGTCATTACTGAGACTCTGACAGGGCAGCGCTCCTTCAGTACTGACCCTCTAATAGGGCAGCTCTCCCTCACTACTGACCTGTCAGAGGGCAGTGCTCCCTCAGTACAGACCCTCCGACAGTGCAGCGCTCCCTCAGCACTGACCCTCCGACAGGGCACAGCTCCCTCAGTACTGACCCTCTGACAGGGCAGCGCTCCCTCAGTACTGACCCTCTGACAGTGAAGCGTTCCCTCAGTACTAAGCCTCTGACAGGGCACAGCTCCCTCAGTACTGACCATCTGACAGGGCACAGCTCCCTCAGTACTGACCCTCTGACAGGGTAAAGCTCCCTCAGTACTGAACCTCTGAAAGGTCAAAGCTCCCTCAGTACTGACCCTCTGACAGGGCAGCGCTCCCTCAGTACTGAGCCTGTGACACGGCACAGCTCCCTCAGTACTGACCCTCTGACAGGGCACTGCTCTCTCATTACTGAGACTCTGACAGGGCAGCGCTCCCTCAGTACTGACCCTCTGACAGGGCACAGCTCCCATAGTACTGACCCTCTGACAGGGCACAGCTCCCTCAGTACTGACCCTCTGACAGGGCAGCGCTCCCTCAGTACTGACCCTCTGACAGGGAAGCGCTCCCTCAGTACTAAGCCTCTGACAGGCACATCTCCTTCAGTACTGACCCTCTAACAGGGCACTGCTCTCTCATTACTGAGACTCTGACAGGGCAGCGCTCTCTCAGTACTGATCCTCTGACAGGGCACAGCTCCCTCAGTACTGACCCTCTGACAGGGCAGCGCTCCCTCAGTACTGACCCTCTGACAGGGAAGCGCTCCCTCAGTACTAAGCCTCTGACAGGGCACACCTCCCTCTGTACTGACCCTCTGACAGGGTAAAGCTCCCTCAGTACTGAACCTCTGAAAGGTCAAAGCTCCCTCAGTACTGACCCTCTGACAGGGAAGCGCTCCCTCAGTACTGAGCCTCTGACACGGCACAGCTCCCTCAGTACTGACCCTCTGACAGGGCACTGCTCTCTCATTACTGAGACTCTGACAGGGCAGCGCTCCCTCAGTACTGACCCTCTGACAGGGCACAGCTCCCATAGTACTGACCCTCTGACAGGGCACAGCTCCCTCAGTACTGACCCTCTGACAGGGCAGCGCTCCCTCAGTACTGACCCTCTGACAGGGAAGCGCTCCCTCAGTACTAAGCCTCTGACAGGGCACAACTCCCTCAGTACTGACCCTCTGACAGGGCACTGCTCTCTCATTACTGAGACTCTGGCAGGGCAGCGCTCCCTCAGTACTGACCCTCTGACAGGGCAGCGCTCCCTCACTACTGACCCTCTGACAGGGCAGCGCTCTCTCAGTACTGACCTTCTGACAGGGAAGCGCTCCCTCAGTGCTAATCCTCTGACAGGGCACAGCTCCCTCAGTACTGACCCTCTGACAGGGCGCAACTCCGTCAGTACTGACCCTCTGACAGGGTAAAGCTCCCTCAGTTCTGAACCCCTGAAAGGTCAAAGCTCCCTCAGTACTGACCCTCTCACAGGGCCCAGTTCCCTCAGTACTGACCATCTGACAGGGCAGAGCACCCTCAGAACTGACCCTCTGACAGGACACAGCTCCCTCAGTACTGACCCACTGTCAGGGCGCAGCTCCCTCAGTACTGACCATCTGACAGGGCACAGCTCCCTCAGTACTGACCCTCTGACAGGGCACAGCTCCCTCAGTACTGACCCTCTCACAGGGCAGTGCTCACTCAGTGCTGACCTTCTGAAAGGGCAGAACTCCCTCAGTACTGACCCTCTGACAGGGCAGTGCTCCCTCAGTATTGACCCTCTGACAGGGCAGTGCTCACTCAGTATTGCCCCTCCGACAGGGCTGCGCTCCTTCAGTACTGACCCCATGACAGGGCAGCGCTCCCTCAGTACTGAGCATGTGACACGGCACAGCACCCTCAGTACTGACACTCTGACAGGGCACAGCACCCTCTGTACTGACTCTCTGAAAGGACACAGCTCCTTCAGTACTGACCCTCTGACAGGGCACCGCTCCCATAGTACTGACCCTCTGACAGGGCACAGCTCCCTCAGTACTGACCCTCTGACAGGGCAGCGCTCCCTCAGTACTGACCCTCTGACAGGGAAGCGCTCCCTCAGTACTAAGCCTCTGACAGGCACATCTCCTTCAGTACTGACCCTCTGACAGGGCACTGCTCTCTCATTACTGAGACTCTGACAGGGCAGCGCTCTCTCAGTACTGATCCTCTGACAGGGCACAGCTCCCTCAGTACTGACCCTCTGACAGGGCAGCGCTCCCTCAGTACTGACCCTCTGACAGGGAAGCGCTCCCTCAGTACTAAGCCTCTGACAGGGCACAGCTCCCTCTGTACTGACCCTCTGACAGGGTAAAGCTCCCTCAGTACTGAACCTCTGAAAGGTCAAAGCTCCCTCAGTACTGACCCTCTGACAGGGAAGCGCTCCCTCAGTACTGAGCCTCTGACACGGCACAGCTCCCTCAGTACTGACCCTCTGACAGGGCACTGCTCTCTCATTACTGAGACTCTGACAGGGCAGCGCTCCCTCAGTACTGACCCTCTGACAGGGCACAGCTCCCATAGTACTGACCATCTGACAGGGCACAGCTCCCTCAGTACTGACCCTCTGACAGGGCAGCGCTCCCTCAGTACTGACCCTCTGACAGGGAAGCGCTCCCTCAGTACTAAGCCTCTGACAGGGCACAACTCCCTCAGTACTGACCCTCTGACAGGGCACTGCTCTCTCATTACTGAGACTCTGGCAGGGCAGCGTTCCCTCAGTACTGACCCTCTGACAGGGCATCGCTCCCTCACTACTGACCCTCTGACAGGGCAGCGCTCCCTCAGTACTGACCTTCTGGCAGGGCAGCGCTCCCTCAGTACTGAGCATGTGACACGGCACAGCACCCTCAGTACTGACACTCTGACAGGGCACAGCACCCTCTGTACTGACTCTCTGAAAGGACACAGCTCCTTCAGTACTGACCCTCTGACAGGGCACCGCTCTGTCATTACTGAGACTCTGACAGGGCAGCGCTCCTTCAGTACTGACCCTCTAATAGGGCAGCTCTCCCTCACTACTGACCTGTCAGAGGGCAGTGCTCCCTCAGTACAGACCCTCCGACAGTGCAGCGCTCCCTCAGCACTGACCCTCCGACAGGGCACAGCTCCCTCAGTACTGACCCTCTGACAGGGCAGCGCTCCCTCAGTACTGACCCTCTGACAGTGAAGCGTTCCCTCAGTACTAAGCCTCTGACAGGGCACAGCTCCCTCAGTACTGACCATCTGACAGGGCACAGCTCCCTCAGTACTGACCCTCTGACAGGGTAAAGCTCCCTCAGTACTGAACCTCTGAAAGGTCAAAGCTCCCTCAGTACTGACCCTCTGACAGGGCAGCGCTCCCTCAGTACTGAGCCTCTGACACGGCACAGCTCCCTCAGTACTGACCCTCTGACAGGGCACTGCTCTCTCATTACTGAGACTCTGACAGGGCAGCGCTCCCTCAGTACTGACCCTCTGACAGGGCACAGCTCCCATAGTACTGACCCTCTGACAGGGCACAGCTCCCTCAGTACTGACCCTCTGACAGGGCAGCGCTCCCTCAGTACTGACCCTCTGACAGGGAAGCGCTCCCTCAGTACTAAGCCTCTGACAGGCACATCTCCTTCAGTACTGACCCTCTAACAGGGCACTGCTCTCTCATTACTGAGACTCTGACAGGGCAGCGCTCTCTCAGTACTGATCCTCTGACAGGGCACAGCTCCCTCAGTACTGACCCTCTGACAGGGAAGCGCTCCCTCAGTACTAAGCCTCTGACAGGGCACAGCTCCCTCTGTACTGACCCTCTGACAGGGTAAAGCTCCCTCAGTACTGAACCTCTGAAAGGTCAAAGCTCCCTCAGTACTGACCCTCTGACAGGGAAGCGCTCCCTCAGTACTGAGCCTCTGACACGGCACAGCTCCCTCAGTACTGACCCTCTGACAGGGCACTGCTCTCTCATTACTGAGACTCTGACAGGGCAGCGCTCCGTCAGTACTGACCCTCTGACAGGGCACAGCTCCCATAGTACTGACCCTCTGACAGGGCACAGCTCCCTCAGTACTGACCCTCTGACAGGGCAGCGCTCCCTCAGTACTGACCCTCTGACAGGGAAGCGCTCCCTCAGTACTAAGCCTCTGACAGGGCACAACTCCCTCAGTACTGACCCTCTGACAGGGCACTGCTCTCTCATTACTGAGACTCTGGCAGGGCAGCGCTCCCTCAGTACTGACCCTCTGACAGGGCAGCGCTCCCTCACTACTGACCCTCTGACAGGGCAGCGCTCCCTCAGTACTGACCTTCTGACAGGGAAGCGCTCCCTCAGTGCTAATCCTCTGACAGGGCACAGCTCCCTCAGTACTGACCCTCTGACAGGGCGCAACTCCGTCAGTACTGACCCTCTGACAGGGTAAAGCTCCCTCAGTTCTGAACCCCTGAAAGGTCAAAGCTCCCTCAGTACTGACCCTCTCACAGGGCCCAGTTCCCTCAGTACTGACCATCTGACAGGGCAGAGCACCCTCAGAACTGACCCTCTGACAGGACACAGCTCCCTCAGTACTGACCCACTGTCAGGGCGCAGCTCCCTCAGTACTGATTCTCTGAAAGGGCAGAGCACCCTCAGTACTGACCCTCTGACAGGACACAACTCCATCAATACTGACCCACTGACAGGGTACAGCTCCCTCATTACTGTCCCTCTGACAGGGCACCGATCCCTCAGTACTCACCCTCTGACAGGACACATGTCCCTCAGTACTGATCCTCTGACAGGGCAGCCCTCCCTCAATACTGTCCCTCTGACAGGGCAGCGCTCCCTCAGTACTGACCCTCTGACAGGGCAGCGCTCCCTAAGTAATGACCCTCTGACAGGGCATCGCTCCCACATTAATGACGCTCTGACAGGACCCCCTATCAGTGGGTCAGTACTGAGGGATTGCTGCACTGACGGAGAGTCAGTAATAAGGGAGTGCTGCACTGTCAGAGGATGAGTACTGTGTGAATGCTGCACTGTTAGACGGTCAGTACTGACAGTGTGCTGCCCTTTTGGTGGGTCAGTACTGAGGGAGCGCAGCCCTATCAGAGGTTGGGTACTGCACTGTTGGAGGGTCAGTAGTGAGTTACCTCTGCCATGTTGGAGGGTGAGTACTGAGGTAGTGCTGCACTGTCAGAGGGTGAGTACTGAGGTAATACTGCACTGTTGGGGAGTCAGGACTGAGGAAGTGCTGCACTGTCTGAGGGTGAGTACTGAGAGAGCGCTTCACTGTTGGAGGGTCAGTACTGAGGGAGTGTGGCACTGTTGAGGGTGGGGGAGGGGTGAGAACTGAGGGAGAGATGGCCTACCGAAGGGTCAGTGCTGAGAGAGTTCTGCAATGTCAGCTGGTGAGCACTTAAGGATTGCTGCACTGTTAGAGGGTCAGTACTGAGGGAGCGCTATCCTGACAGAGGTTCAGTACTGATGAGGGAGCGCTGCCCTTTCAGAAGGTCAGAATTGATGGAGCGCAGCCTTATCGGAAGGTCAGTAATGAGGGAGTGTTGCTCTGTTACGGGGTCAGTAATGAGGGAGCGCTGCACTGACGGTGGGTCAGTATTGAGGCCGTGCTGCACTGTCAGCTGGTGAGCACTCAAGATGTGCAGCACTGTTGGAGGTTGAGTACTGAGGGACTGCTGCACTGTCGCCGAGGGGCAGCGCTGAGGGAACGCTGCACTGTCGGAGGGGCAGCACTGAGGGAGTTCTGCACTGTCGGCGGGTCAGCTCTGAGGGAGCGCAGCACTGTCGGAGGGTCAGCACTGAGGGAGCGCTGCACTGTCGGAGGGTCAGAACTGAGGGAGCGCTGCCATGTCGCAGAGGGTCAGCGCTGAGGGAGCACTGCCCTGTCGCAAAGGATCAGCGCTGCCCTGTCGCAGAGGGTCAGCGCTGATGGAGCGCTGCACTGTCGGAGGGTCAGCGTTGAGGGAGCGCAGATCTGTTGGAGGGTCAGTACTGAGGGAGCGCTGCCCTGTCGGAGGGTCAGTACTGCGGGAGTGCTGCCCTGTCGGAGGGTCAGTACTGAGGGAGCGCTGCCCTGTTGGAGGTTCAGTACTGAGGGAGCGCTGCCCTGTCGGAGGGTCAGTGCTGAGGGTGCGCTGCCCTGTCGGAGGGTCAGTACTGAGGGTGCGCTGCCCTGTCGGAGGGTCAGTACTGAGGGAGCGCTGCCCTGTCAGAGGCTCAGTACTGAGGCAGCGCTGCCCTGTCGGAGGGTCAGTACTGAGGGAGCGCAGGCCTGTCGGAGGGTCAGTACTGAGGGAGAACTGCACTGTCGGACGGCAGCGCTCCTTCAGTAATGACCTTCCTACAGGGCAGCGTTTCCTCATTACTGACCCTCCAACATTGCAGCACTCACATTCTGATAGGGCAGCGCTCCCTCAGCAATCACGACCAATCCCACCATCAACAATGCAGCAATACATCTGTACTATCCCTCCAACAGTGCAGTTCTCCCTCAGTACTGACCCTCTGACAGTGCACAGCTCCATCAGTACTGACCCTCTGACAGGGGAGCGCTCCCTCAGTACTGACCCACTGACTGGGGAGCGCTCCCTCAGTACTGACCTTCTGACAGGGCACAGCTCCCTCAGTACTGACCCTCTGTCAGGCCACAGCTCTCTCAGTACTGACCCTCTGACAGGGCAGCGCTCCCTAAGTAATGACCCTCTGACAGGGCATCGCTCCCACATTAATGACGCTCTGACAGGACCCCCTATCAGTGGGTCAGTACTGAGGGATTGATGCACTGACGGAGAGTCAGTAATAAGGGAGTGCTGCACTGTCAGAGGATGAGTACTGTGTGAATGCTGCACTGTTAGACGGTCAGTACTGACGGTGTGCTGCCCTTTTGGTGGGTCAGTACTGAGGGAGCGCAGCCCTATCAGAGGTTGGGTACTGCACTGTTGGAGGGTCAGTAGTGAGTTACCTCTGCCATGTTGGAGGGTGAGTACTGAGGTAGTGCTGCACCGACAGAGGGTGAGTACTGTGGTAATACTGCACTGTTGGGGAGTCAGGACTGAGGGAATGCTGCACTGTCTGAGGGTGAGTACTGAGAGAGCGCTTCACTGTTGGAGGGTCAGTACTGAGGGAGTGTGGCACTGTTGAGGGTGGGGGTGGGGTGAGAACTTAGGGAGAGATGGCCTGCCGAAGGGTCAGTGCTGAGGGAGTTCTGCACTGTCAGCTGGTGAGCACTTAAGGATTGCTGCACTGTTAGAGGGTCAGTACTGAGGGAGCGCTATCCTGTCAGAGGTTCAGTACTGATGAGGGAGCGCTGCCCTTTCAGACGGTCAGAATTGATGGAGCGCAGCCTTATCGGAAGGTCAGTAATGAGGGAGTGCTGCTCTGTTACAGGGTCAGTAATGAGGGAGCTCTGCACTGACGCTGGGTCAGTATTGAGGCCGTGCTGCACTGTCAGCTGGTGAGCACTCAAGATGTGCAGCACTGTTGGAGGTTGAGTACTGAGGGACTGCTGCACTGTCGCAGAGGGTCAGCACTGATGGAGCACTGCCCTGTCGCCGAGGGGCAGCGCTGAGGGAGCGCAGCACTGTCGGAGGGTCAGCACTGAGGGAGCGCTGCACTGTCGGAGGGTCAGAACTGAGGGAGCGATGCCATGTCGCAGAGGGTCAGCGCTGAGGGAGCACTGCCCTGTCGCAAAGGATCAGCGCTGCCCTGTCGCAGAGGGTCGGCGCTGATGGAGCGCTGCACTGTCGGAGGGTCAGCGCTGAGGGAGCGCTGATCTGTCGGAGGGTCAGTACTGAGGGAGCGCTGATCTGTCGGAGGGTCAGTACTGAGGGAGCGCTGCCCTGTTGGAGGGTCAGTACTGAGGTAACGCTGCCCTGTCGGAGGGTCAGCACTGAGGGAGTGCTGCCCTGTCGGTGGGTCAGTACTGAGGGAGCGCTGCCCTGTCGCAGAGGGTCAGCGCTGAGGGAGCACTGCCCTGTCGCAGAGGATCAGCGCTGCCCTGTCGGAGGGTCAGTACTGAGGGAGCGCTGATCTGTCGGAGGGTCAGTACTGATGGAGCGCTGCCCTGTCGGAGGGTCAGTACTGAGGTAACGATGCCCTGTCGGAGGGTCAGTACTGCGGGAGTGCTGCCCTGTCGGAGGTTCAGTACTGAGGGAGCACTGCCCTGTCGGAGGGTCAGCACTGAGGGACCGCTGATCTGTCGGAGGGTCAGTACTGAGGGAGCGCTGCCCTGTCGGAGGGTCAGTACTGAGGTAACGCTGCCCTGTCGGAGGGTCAGTACTGAGGGAGTGCTGCCCTGTCGGAGGTTCAGTACTGAGGGAGCGCTGCCCTGTCGGAGGGTCAGTGCTCAGGGTGCGCTGCCCTGTCGGAGGGTCAGTACTGAGGGTGCGCTGCCCTGTCGGAGGGTCAGTACTGAGGGAGCGCTGCCCTGTCAGAGGCTCAGTACTGAGGGAGCGCTGCCCTGTCGGAGGGTCAGTACTGAGGGAGCGCGGCCCTATCAGAGGTTGGGTGCTGCACTGTTGGAAGGTCAGTAGTGAGTTACTTCTGCCATGTTGGAGGGTCAGTACTGAGGTAGTACTGCACTGTTGGGGAGTCGGGACTGAGGCAGTGCTGCACTGTCTGAGGGTGAGTACTGAGAGAGCGCTTCACTGTTGGAAGGTCAGTACTGAGGGAGTGTGGCACTGTTGAGGGTGGGGGTGGGGTGAGAACTGAGGGAGAGATGGCCTGCCGAAGGGTCAGTGCTGAGAGAGTTCTGCACTGTCAGCTGGTGAGCACCTAAGGATTGCTGCACTTTTAGAGGGTCAGTACTGAGGGAGCGCTATCCTGACAGAGGTTCAGTACTGATGAGGGAGCGCTGCCCTTTCAGAAGGTCAGAATTGATGGAGCGCAGCTTTATCGGAAGGTCAGTAATGAGGGAGTGTTGCTCTGTTACGGGGTCAGTAATGAGGGAGCTCTGCACTGACGGTGGGTCAGTATTGAGGCCATTCTGCACTGTCAGCTGGTGAGCACTCAAGATGTGCAGCACTGTTGGAGGTTGAGTACTGAGGGACTGCTGCACTGTCGCAGAGGGTCAGCACTGATGGAGCGCTGCCCAGTCGCCGAGGGGCAGCGCTGAGGGAACGCTGCACTTTCGGAGGGGCAGCACTGAGGGAGTTCTGCACTGTCAGAGGGTCAGCTCTGAGGGAGCGCAGCACTGTCGGAGGGTCAGCACTGAGGGAGCGCTGCACTGTCGGAGTGTCAATACTGAGGGAGCGCTGCCCTGTCGGAGGGTCAGTACTGAGGGAACGCTGCCCTGTCGGAGGTTCAATTCTGAGGGAGCGCTGCACGTCGGAGAGTCATTACTGAGGGAGCGCTGCCCTGTTGGAGGGTCAGTACTGAGGGAGCGATGCCCTGTCGGAGGGTCAGTACTGAGGAAGCGCTGCCCTGTCGTAGGGTCAGTACTGATGGAGCCCTGCCCTGTCGGAGGGTCAGTACTGAGCGAGCCCTGCCCTGTCGGAGGGTCAGTACTGAGGGAGCGCAGCCCTGTCGGAGGGTCAGTACTGAGGGAGAACTGCACTGTCGGACGGCAGCGATCCCTCAGTACTGACCTTCCTACAGGGCAGCGTTTCCTCATTACTGACCCTCCAACAATGCAGCACTCACATTCTGATAGGGCAGCGCTCCCTCAGCAGTGAGCCTCCGACAGGCCAGCGCTACATCTGTACTCACCACCAATCCCACCATCAACAGTGCAACAATACATCTGTACTAGCCCTCCAACAGTGCAGTGCTCCCTCAGTACTGTCCCTCTGACAGTGCACAGCTCCATCAGTACTGACCCTCTGACAGGGGAGCGCTCCCTCAGTACTGACCCTCTGACTGGGCACAGGTCCCTCAGTACTGACCCTCTGTCAGGCCACAGCTCTCTCAGTACTGACCCTCTTACAGGGCGCATCTCCCTCAGTACTGACACTCTGACAGGGCACAGCTCCCTCAGTACTGACCGTCTGACAGGACACAGCTCCCTCAGTACTGACCATTTGACAGGGCACGGCTCCCTCAGTACTGACCCTCTGACAGGGCACAGCTCCCTCAGTACTGACCCTCTGACAGGGCAGTGCTCACTCAGTGCTGACGTTCTGAAAGGGCAGAGCTCCCTCAGTACTGACCATCTGACAGGGCACAGCTCCCTCAGTACTGACCCTCTGACAGGGCAGCGCTCCCTCAGCACTGACCCTCTGACACGGCAGCGCTCCCTCAGTACTGACCCTCTGACAGGACCCCCTATCAGAGGGTCAGTACTGAGGGATTGCTGCACTAACAGAGAGTCAGTAATAAGGGAGTGCTGCACTGTCAGAGGATGAGTATTGTGTGAATGCTGCACTGTTAGACGGTCAGTACTGACGATACGCTGCCCTTTTGGTGGGTCAGTTACTGAGGGAGCGCGGCCCTATCAGAGGTTGGGTGCTGCACTGTTGGAGGGTCAGTAGTGAGTTACTTCTGCAATGTTGGAGGGTCAGTACTGAGGTAGTACTGCACTGTTGGGGAGTCGGGACTGAGGCAGTGCTGCACTGTCTGAGGGTGAGTACTGAGAGAGCGCTTCACTGTTGGAGGGTCAGTACTGAGGGAGTGTGGCACTGTTGAGGGTGGGGGTGGGGTGATTACTGAGGGAGAGATGGCCTGCCGAAAAGTCAATGCTAAGGGAGTTCTGCATTGTCAGCTGGTGAGCACTTAAGGATTGCTGCACTTTTAGAGGGTCAGTACTGAGGGAGCGCTATCCTGTCAGAGGTTCAGTACTGATAAGGGAGCGCTGCCCTTTCAGAAGGTCAGAATTGATGGAGCGCAGCCTTATTGGAAGGTCAGTAATGAGGGAGTGCTGCTCTGTTACAGCGTCAGTAATGAGGGAGAGCTGCACTGACGGTGGGTCAGTAATGAGGCCGTGCTGCACTGTCAGCTGGTGAGCACTCAAGGAGGGCAGCACTGTTGGAGGTTGAGTACTGATGGAGCGCTGCACTGTCCGAGGGTCAGCACTGAGGGAGCGCTGCCCTGTCGGAGGGTCAGCACTCAGAGAGCGCTGCACTGTCGGATGGTCAGCACTGAGGGAGCGCTGCACTGTCGGAAGGTCAGCACTGAGGGAGTGCTGCACTGTCGGAGGGTCAGCACTGAGGGAGAGCTGCCCTGTCGCAGAGGGTCAGCACTGAGAGAGCGCTGCCCTGCCAGAGGGTGAGTGCTGCACTGTTGGAACATCAGTACTGAGGAAGCGTTAGCCTGTTGGAAGGTCCGTCCTGAGGGAGCGCTGCCCTATCAGAAGGTCAGTACTGAGGGAGCGCTGCACTGCCAGAGGGTGTGTGCAGCACTGTAGGAAGGTCAGTACTGAGGAAGCGCTACCCTGACGGAGGTTCAATTCTGAGGGAGAGCTGCACTGTCGGAGAGTCAATACTGAGGGAGCGCTGCCCTGTCGGAGGGTCAGTACTGAGGGAGTGCTGCCCTTTCGGAGGGTCAGTACTGAGGAAGCGCTGCCCTGTCGGAGGGTCAGTACTGAGGGAGCGCTGCCCTGTCGAAGGGTCAGTACTGAGGGAGCGCTGCCCTGTTGGAGTGTTAGTACTGAGGGAGCGCTTCCCTGTTGGAGTGTTAGTACTGAGGGAGCGCTGCCCTGTTGGAGGGTCAGTATTGAGGGAGCGCTGACCTTTCGGAGGGTCAGTACTGAGGGAGCGCTGCCCTGTCGGAGGGTCAGTACTGAGGGAGCGCTGCCCTATCGGAGGGTCAGTGCTGAGGGAGAACTGCACTGTCGGAGGGCAGCACTCCTCAGTACTGACCCTCTGACACATCAGCGTTTCCTCACTACTGACCGTCCAACAATGCAGCACTCACATTCTGATAGGGCAGCGCTCCCTCAGCAGTGACCCTCCGACAGGTCAGCGCTCCGTCAGTACTGACCAATAATCCCACCCTCAACAGTACAGCAATCCCTCTGTACTAGCCCGCCAACAGTGCAGCTCTCCCTCAGTACTGACCCTCTGACAGGGCAGCGCTCCCTCAGTGCTGACCATCTGACATGGCAGCGCTCCCTCTGTACTGACCCTCTGACAGGGCAGCGCTCCCTCAGTACTCACCCTATCAGAGGGTCAGTACTGAGCGATCGCTGCAGTGACGGAGAGTCAGTAATAAGGGAGTGCTGCACTATCAGAGGATGAGCACTGAGTGAATGCTGCACTGTTAGACGGCCAGTACTGACGAAGCGATGCCCTGTCGGCTGTTCAGTACTGAGGGAGCGCTGCCCTGGTAGAAGTTCAGTATTGAGGGAACACTGCCCTGTCAGAGGGTCAGTACTGAGTGAGCGCTGCACTGTCAGATGATGCGTACTGAGGGAATGCTTCACTGTTGGAGGGTCAGTACTGAGGGGGAGTGCTGGACTGTCGGAGAGTGTGCACTGAGGGAGTGCTGCACCATCGGAGGGTCAGTACTGAGGAAGCACTGCCCTGTCGGAGGGTCATTAGTGAGGGAGTGCTGCATTGTCAAAGGGTGAGCACTGAGGGAGTGCTGCACTGTCAGAGGGTCAGTACTGAGGGAACGCTGCTTTGTCAGAGGGTCCATACTGAGGGAGCGATGCCCTGTCGGAGGGTCCATACTGAGGGAGCGCTGCACTGATGGAGTGTTAGTACTGAGGGAGTGTTGCACTGTTGGAGGTTCAGTACTGAGGGATTGCTTCACTGACAGAGGGTGAGCACTAAGGGAGTGCTGCCCTATCAGTGGGACAATACTGAGGAGCGCTGCA
>NW_027599487.1:0-25712 GCF_964194155.1 Cetorhinus maximus
GGGTGTTTCTGGGTGACGGGTTGCAGGTGTTTCCGGGTGACGGGTTGCGGGTGTATCGGGTGTTTCAGGGTGATGGGGTGCGGGTGTTTCAGGTGTTTCATGGTGACGGGGTGTGGGTGTTTTGGGGTGACGGGGTGTGAATGATTCAGGGTGACGGGATGCAGATGTTTCGGGATGACGGTGTGGGTGTTTCAGGGTGACCAGGTGACGGGTGGTGGGTGTTTGAGGGTGACGGGGTGCGGGTGTTTCGGGTGTTTCAGAGTGACGGGGTGCGGGTGTTTCGAGGTGATGGGGTTTAGGTGTGTCGGGTGTTTCAGGGTGACGGGGTGCGGGTGTTTCGAGCTGATAGGGTTTGGGTGTTTCGGGTGTTTCAGGGTGACGGGGTGTGAGTGTTTCTGGGTGACAGGGTGTGGGTATTTCGGGTATTTCAGGGTGACAATGTATGGGTGTTTCAGGTGTTTCAGGGTGACGGGGTTCGGGTGTTTCAGGGTGACGGGGTGCGGGTGTTTCGGGGTGACGGGGTGTGGGTGTTTCGAGGTGATGGGGTGCGGGTGTTTCGGGTGTTTCAGTGTAACAGTGTGTGGGTGTTTCAGGGTGACGAGGTGTGGGTGTTTCAGTGTGATGGGGTGTGGGTGTTTCAGGGTGACGGGGTGCGGGTGTTTCGGGTGTTTCAGGGTGATGGGGTGTGAGTGTTTCAGGGTGAAGTGGTTCGGGTGCTTCCGGGTGACGGGGTGTGGGTGTTTCGGGGAGCGGGTGTTTCAGGGTGACAGGGTTTGGGTGTTGCAGGGTGACGGGGTGTGGGTGTTTCAGGGTGATGGGGTGCGGGTGTTTCAGGGTGATGGGGTGTGGGTGTTTCAGGGTGACAGGGTGTGGGTGTATCAGGGTGACGGGGTGCAGGTGTTTTGGGTGTTTCAGGGTGATGGGGTTCGGGTGCTTCAGGGTTACAGGGTGTGAGTGTTTTGGGTGTTTCAGGGTGAAGGGGTTCGGGTGCTTCCGGGTGACGGGGTTTGGGTGTTTAGCGGTGACGGGGTGCGGGTGTTTCGGGTGTTTCAGGGTGATGGGGTGTGAGTGTTTCAGGGTGAAGTGGTTCGGGTGCTTCCGGGTGATGGGGTGTGGGTGTTTCGGGGAGTGGGTGTTTCAGGGTGACAGGGTTTGGGTGTTGCAGGGTGACGGGGTGTGGGTGTTTCGGGGTGCGGGTGTTTCGGGTGTATCAGGGTGTCGGGGTGTGGGTGTTTCAGAGTGACGGGGTGCAGGTGTTTCGGGATGACAGGGTGTAGGTGATTCGGGGTGATGGGGTGCGGGTGTGTCGAGTGTTTCAGGGTGTCGGGGTGTGAGTGTTTCAGGATGATGGGGTACGGGTGTTTCGGGTGTTTCCAAGTGACGGGTTGTGGGTGTATCCGGGAGACGGGTTGCGGGTGTATCGGGAGTTTCAGGGTGATTGGGTGCGGGTGTTTCGGGTTTTTCAGGGTGACGGGGTACGGGTGTTTCGGGTGATTCTGGGTGACGGGTTGCTGGTGTTTCCAGGTGACGGGTTGTGTGTATATTGGGTTTGAGGGTGACGGGGTGCGGGCATTTCAGGTGTTTCAGAGTGACGGGGTGTGGGTGTTTCGAGGTGATGGGGTTTGGGTGTTTCGGCTGTTTCAGTGTGACGGGGTGTGGGTGTTTTGGGTGTTTCAGAGTGACGGGGTTCGGGTGTTATGGGTGTTTCGGTGTGACAGGGTGTGGGTGCTTCGGGTGTTTCAGAGTGACGGGGTGCGGGTGTTTCGAGGTGATGGGGTTTGGGTGTTTTGGGTGTTTCAGAGTGACGGGGTGCGGGTGTTTCGAGGTGATGGGGTTTGGGTGTTTTGGGTGTTTCAGGGTGATGGGGTGCGGGTGTTTCGGGGTGATGGGGTTTGGGTGTTTCGGGTGTTTCAGGGTGACGGGGTGCGGGTGTTTCGAGGTGATGGGGTTTGGGTGTTTCGGGTGTTTCAGGGTGACGGGGTGCGGGTGTTTCGAGGTGATGGGGTTTGGGTGTTTCGGGTGTTTCAGGGTGACGGGGTGCGGGTGTTTCGAGGTGATGGGGTTTGGGTGTTTCGGGTGTTTCAGGGTGACGGGGTGCGGGTGTTTCGAGGTGATGGGGTTTGGGTGTTTCAAGGTGATGGGGTTTGTGTGTTTCGGGTGTTTCAGGGTGACGGGGTGCGGGTGTTTCGAGGTGATGGGGTTTGCGTGTTTTGGGTGTTTCAGTGTGACGGGGTGTGAGTGTTTCGGATGTTTCAGAGTGACGGGGTTGGGATGTTATGGGTGTTTCGGTGTGACAGGGTGTGGGTGTTTCGGGTGTTTCAGAGTGACGGGGTGCGGGTGTTTTAGAGGTGATGGGGTTTGGGTGTGTCGGGTGTTTCAGGGTGACGGGGTGCGGGTGTTTTGGTGTGACGGGATGCGGGTGTTTCGAGGTGATGGGGTTTGGGTGTTTCGGGTGTTTCAGGGTGACGGGGTGTGAGTGTTTCTGGGTGACAGGGTGTGGGTGTTTCGGGTATTTCAGGGTGACAGTGTGTGGGTGTTTTGGGTGTTTCAGGGTGACGGGGTTCGGGTGTTTCAGGGTGACGGGGTTCGGGTGTTTCAGGGTGACGGGGTGCGGGTGTTTCGGTGTGACGGGGTGCGGGTCTTTTGGGAGTTTCAGGGTGATGGGGTGCTGGTGTTTCAGGGTGACGAGGTGCGGGTGTTTCAGGGTGACGGGGTTCGGGTGTTTCAGGATGATGAGGTGCGGGTGTTTCCGGGTGACGGGGTGCGGGTGTTTCAGGGTGATGGGGTTTGGGTGTTTCAGGGTGACGATGTGCGGGTGTTTCAGGGTGACGGTTTCGGGTGTTTCGGGGTGACGTGGTGCGGATGTTTCGGGGTGACGGGGTTCGGGTGTTTCAGGATGACGGGGTACGGATGTTTAAGGTTGACGGGGTGCGGGTGTTTTGGGGTGATGGGGTGCGGGTGTTTCGGGGTGACGGGGTGCGGGTGTTTCGGGGTAATGGGGTGCAGGTGTTTCGGGATGACAGGGATCGGGTGTTTCAGGGTGATGGGATTTGGGTGTTTTAGGGTGACGGGGTTCGGGTGTTTCGGGGTGACGGGGTGCGGGTATTTCGGGGTGACGGGGTGCGGGTGTTTCAGGGTGACGGGGTGCGGGTGTTTCAGGGTGACGGAGTGCGTGTGTTTCAGGGTGACAGGGTGCGGGTGTTTCGGGGTAATGGGGTGCGGGTGTTTCGGGGTGACGGGGTTCGGGTGTTTCGGGGTGACTGGGTTCGGGTGTTCTGGGGTGACGGGGTGTGGGTGTTTCGGGGTGACAGGGTGCGTGTGTTTCGGGGTGACGGGGTGCGGGTGTTTCGGTATGACAGGGATCGGGTGTTTCAGGGTGACGGGATTCGGGTGTTTCAGGGTGACAGGGTTCGGGTGTTTCAGAGTAATGGGGTGCGGGTGTTTCAACGTGACGGAGTGTGGGTGTTTTGGGGTGCGGGTGTTTCAGGGTGACGGGGTGTGGTTGTTTCAGCGTGACGGGGTGTGGGTGTTTCAGCGTGATGGGGTGTGGGTGTTTCGGGTGTTTCCGGGTGACGGGTTGCGGGTGTATCGGGTGTTTCCGGGTGATTGGGTGCGGGTGTTTCGGGTGTTTAAGGGTGACGGGTTACGTGTGTTTCGGGTGTTTCTGGGTGATGGGGTGCGGGTGTTTCAGGTGTTTCATGGTGACGGGGTGCGGGTGTTTCGGGTGTTTCCAGGTGACGGGTTGCGGGTGTATCGGGTGTTTCAGGGTGATGGGGTGCGGGTGTTTCAGGTGTTTCATGGTGACGGGTGTGGGTCTTTTGGGGTGACGGGGTGTGAATGTTTCAGGGTGACGGGATGCAGATGTTTCGGGATGACGGGGTGTGGGTGTTTCAGGGTGACCGGGTGACGGGTGGTGGGTGTTTGAGGGTGACGGGGTGCGGGCATTTCAGGTGTTTCAGAGTGCCGGGTATGTGGTTGTTTCGAGGTGATGGGGTTTGGCTGTTTCAGCTGTTTCAGTGTGACGGGGTGTGGGTGTTTCGGGTGTTTCAGAGTGACGGGGTTCGGGTGTTTCAGGGTGACGGGGTTCGGGTGTTTCCGGGTGAAGGAGTGCGGGTGTTTCGGGTGTTTCAGTGTGACAGTGTTGTGGATGTTTCAGGCTGATGGGGTTCGGGTGTTTCAGGGTGACGGGGTTCGGGTGTTTCGGGGTGACGGGGTTCGGGTGTTTCAGGGTGACGGGGTGCGGGTGTTTCAGGGTGACGGGGTTCGGGTGTTTCAGGGTGACGGGGTTCGGGTGTTTTGGGGTGACGTGGTGCGGATGTTTCGGGGTGACGGGGTTTGGGTGTTTCAGGGTGATGGGGTTCGGGTGTTTAAGGTTGACGGGGTGCGGGTGTTTCGGGGTGACGGGGTGTGCGTGTTTCGGAGTGACAGGGATCGGGTGTTTCAGGGTGACGGGATTCGGGTGTTTCAGAGTGACGGGTTTCGGGTGTTTCAGGGTGACGGGCTGCGGGTATTTTGGGGTGACGGTGTATGGGTTTTCGGGGTGACGGGGTGCTGGTGTTTCAGGGTGACGGGGTGCGGGTGTTTCGGGATAATGGGGTGCGGGTGTTTCGGGGTGAAGGGGTGCGGGTGTTACAGGGTGATGGGTTTCGGCTGTTTCGGGGTGACGGGATGTGGGTGTTTCGGGGTGACAGGGATCGGGTGTTTCAGGGTGACGGGGTGTGACTGTTTCAGGGTGACCGGGAACGGGTGGTTCGGGTGTTTCCAGGTGACGGGTTGCATGTGTTTCCGGGTGACGGGTTGCGGGTGTTTCAGGTGTTTCATGGTGACGGGGTGTGGGTATTTTGGGGTGACGGTGTGCGGGTGTTTCTGTGTGACGGGATGCGGATGTTTCAGGTGTTTAAGTGTGACAGGGTGTGGGTGTTTCAGGGTGACGGGGTGTGGGTGTTTCAGGTGTATCAGTGTGACAGGGTGTTTCAGTGTTTCAGGGTGATGGGGTGTGGGTGTGTCGAGGTGATGGGGTGTGGGTGTTTCGGGTGTTTCAATGTGACGGGGTGCGGGTGTTTCAGGGTGATGGGTTGTGGGTGTTTCAGGGTGACGGGGTGCGGGTGTTATGGGTGTTTCGGTGTGACAGGGTGTGGGTGCTTCGGGTGTTTCAGAGTGACGGGGTGCGGGTGTTTCGAGGTGATGGGGTTTAGGTGTTTCGGGTGTTAAAGGGTGACGGTGTGCGGGTGTTTCGAGGTGATGGGGTTTGGGTGTTTCGGGTGTTTCAGGGTGACGGGGTGCGGGTGTTTCGAGGTGATGGTGTTTGCGTGTTTTGGGTGTTTCAGTGTGACTGGGTTCGGGTGTTATGGGTCTTTCGGTGTGACAGGGTGTGGGTGTTTCAGGTGTTATGGGTGTTTCGGTGTGACAGGGTGTGGGTGTTTTGGGTGTTTCAGAGTGACGGGGTGTGGGTGTTTCGAGGTGATGGGGTTTGGGTGTGTCGGGTGTTTCAGGGTGACGGGGTGTGAGTGTTTCTGGGTGACAGGGTGTGGGTGTTTCGGGTATTTCAGGGTGACAGTGTGTGGGTGTTTCGGGTGTTTCAGGGTGACGGGGTTCGGGTGTTTCAGAGTGACGGGTTGCGGGTGTTTCATGGTTTTGGGTGTTTCAGGTTGATGGGGTGCGGGTGTTTCAGGGTGACGGTGTGTGAGTGTTTCAGGGTGACGGGGTTCGGGTGTTTCAGGGTGATGAGGTGCCGGTGTTTCCGGGTGACGGGGTGCGGATGTTTCGGGGTGACGGGGTGCGGGTTTTTCCAGGTGAAGGAGTGCGAGTGTTCCGGGTGTTTCAGTGTGACAGTGTTGTGGGTGTTTCAGGCTGATGGGGTTCGGGTGTTTCAGGGTGACGGGGTTCGGTTGTTTCAGGGTGACGATGTGCGGGTGTTTCAGGGTGACGGGGTTCGGGTGTTTCGGGGTGACGTGGTGCGGATGTTTCGGGGTGATGGGGTTCGGGTGTTTCAGTGTGACGGGGTTCGGATGTTTAAGGTTGACGAGGTGCGGGTGTTTTGGGGTGACGGGGTGCGGGTGTTTCGGGGTAATGGGGTGCGGGTGTTTCAGGGTAATGGGGTGCGGGTGTTTCGGGGTGAAAGGGATCGGGTGTCTCAGGGTGACGGGATTTGGGTGTTTCAGGGTGACGGGGATCGGGTGTTTCGTGGTGACGGGGTGCGGGTATTTCGGGGTGACGGTGTATGGGTGTTTTGGGGTGACGGGGTGCGGGTGTTTCAGGGTGACGGGGTGCGGGTGTTTTGGGGTAATGGGGTGCGGGAGTTTCGGGGTGACGGGGTTCGGGTGTTTCGGGGTGACGGGGTTCGGGTGTTTTGGGGTGACGCGGTGCGGGTGTTTCGGGGTGACAGGGTGCGGGTGTTTCGGGGTGACGGGGTGCGGGTGTTTCGGGGTGACGGGGTGCGGGTGTTTCGGTTTGACAGGGATCGGGTGTATCAGGGTGACGGGATTCGGATGTTTCAGGGTGACGGGGTTCGGGTGTTTCAGGGTGACGGGGTGCGGGTGTTTCGGGGTGACGGGGTATGAGTGTTTCGGTGTGACAGGGTGCGGGTGTTTCGGGTGTTTCAGAGTGACGGGGTGCGGGTCTTTCAAGGTGATGGGGTTTGTGTGTGTCGGGTGTATCAGGGTGACAAGGTTCAGGTGTTTCGGGGTTACAGGGTGCGAATGTTTCAGGGTGAAGGGGTTCGGGTGTTTCAGGGTGACGGGGTTCGGGTGTTTCGAGGTGACGGGGTGCGGATGTTTGGCAGTGACGTGGTGCAGATGTTTTGGGGTGACGGGGTTCGGATGTTTCAGGGTGATGGGGTGCTGGTGTTTCAGGGTGACGGGGTGCGGGTGTTTCAGGGTGACGGGGTGCGAGTGTTTCAGGGTGATGGGGTGCGAGTGTTTCAGGGTGATGGGGTGTGGGTGTTTCAGGGTGATGGGGTGCGGGTGTTTCAGGGTGACGGGGTGCGGGTGTTTCAGGGTGACGGGGTGCGGGTGTTTCAGGGTGACGGGGTGCGGGTGTTTCAGGGTGACGGGGTGCGAGTGTTTCAGGGTGACGGGGTGCGAGTGTTTCAGGGTGATGGGGTGCTGGTGTTTCAGGGTGATGGGGTGCGGGTGTTTCAGGGTGATGGGGTGCGGGTGTTTCAGGGTGATGGGGTGCGAGTGTTTCAGGGCGATTGGAAGTGGGTGTTTCAGGGTGATGGGGTGCGGGTGTTTCAGGGTGACGGGGTGCGGGTGTTTCAGGGTGACGGGGTTCGGATGTTTCAGGGTGACGGTGTACGGGTGTTTCAGGGTAATGGGGTGCAGGTGTTTCAGGGTGACGGGGCGCGGGCATTTCAGGGTGACGGGGTGCGGGTGTTTGAGGGTGATGGGGTGCGGGTGTTTCCGGGTGACGGGGTGCGGGTGTTTCAGGGTGAAGGGATTCCGGTGTTTCGAGGTGACGGTTTCCGGTGTTTCAGGGTGACGGGGTTCGGGTGTTTCAGGGTGAAGGGGTTCGGGTGTTTCAGGGTGACGGGGTCCGGGTGTATCAGGGTGACAAGGTTCGGGTGTTTCGGGGTTACAGGGTGCGAATGTTTCGGGGTGACGGGGTTCGGGTGTTTCAGGGTGACGGGGTTCGGGTTTTTCGAGGTGACGGGGTGAGGATGTTTCGCCGTGACGGGGTGTGGATGTTTTGGGGTGACGGGGTTCGGATGTTTCAGGGTGATGGGGTGCGGGTGTTTCCGGATGACGGGGTTCGGATGTTTCAGGGTGACGGTGTACGGGTGTTTCAGGGTAATGGGGTGCAGGTGTTTTAGGGTGACGGGGCGCGGGCATTTCAGGGTGACGGGGTGCGGGTGTTTCAGGGTGATGGGGTGCGGGTGTTTCCGGGTGACGGGGTGCGGGTGTTTCAGGGTGAAGGGGTTCGGGTGTTTCGAGGTGACGGTTTCCGGTGTTTCAGGGTGACGGGGTGCTGGTGTTTCAGGGTGATGGGGTGCTGGTGTTTCAGGGTGATGGGGTGCGGTTGTTTCAGGTTGATGGGGTGCAGGTGTTTCAGGGTGACGGGGTGCGAGTGTTTCAGGGTGATGGGGTGCGAGTGTTACAGGGTGATGGGGTGCGGGTGTTTCAGGGTGATGGGGTGCGGGTGTTTCAGTGTGATGGGGTGCAGGTGTTTCAGGGTGATGGGGTGCGGGTGTTTCAGGGTGACGGGGTGCTGGTGTTTCAGGGTGATGGGGTGCGAGTGTTTCAGGGTGACGGGGTGCGGGTGTTTCCGGATGACGGGGTGCGGGTGTTTCCGGGTGATGGGGTTCGGATGTTTCAGGGTGACGGTGTACGCGTGTTTCAGGGTAATGGGGTGCAGGTGTTTCAGGGTGACGGGGCGCGGGCATTTCAGGGTGACGGGGTGCGGGTGTTTCAGGGTGATGGGGTGCGGGTGTTTCGAGGTGACGGGGTGCGGGTGTTTCAGGGTGAAGGGGTTCGGGTGTTTCGAGGTGACGGTTTCCAGTGTTTCAGGGTGACGGGGTCCGGGTGTATCAGGGTGACAAGGTTCAGGTGTTTCGGGGTTACAGGGTGCGAATGTTTCGGGGTGACGGGGTTCGGGTGTTTCAGGGTGACGGGGTTCGGATGTTTGGCGGTGACGGGGTGCGGATGTTTTGAGGTGACGGGGTGCGGGTGTTTCCGGATGACGGTGTACGGGTGTTTCAGGGTAATGGGGTGCAGGTGTTTCAGGGTGACGGGGCGCGGGTGTTTCAGGGTGACGGGGTGTGGGTGTTTCAGTCTGATGGAGTTCGGGTTTTTCCAGGTGACGGGGTTCAGGTGTTACAGGGTGACGGGGTGCGGGTGTTTCGGGTGTTTCAGGGAGACGAGGTGCGGGTGTTTCAGGGTGACGGACTACGGGTGTTTCTGGGTGTTTCGCTAGTTTCTGGGTGACGGGGTTTGGGTGTTTCAGGTGTTTCCGGGTGACGTGGTTCGGATGTTTCCGGGTGACGGTGTACGGGTGTTTCAGGGTAATGGGGTGTGGGTGTTTCAGGGTAATGGGGTGCGGGTCTTTCAGGGTGACGGGGTGCGGGTGTTACAGGGTGACGGGGTGCGTGTGTTTCCGGGTGACGTGGTGTGGGTGTTTCAGGGTGACGGGGTGCGGGTGTTTCAGGGTGACGGGGTGTGTGTGTTTCCGGGTGACGTGGTGTGGGTGTTTCAGGGTGATGGGGTGTGGGTGTTTCAGGGTGATGGGGTGCGGGTGTTTCAGGGTGACGGGGTGCGGGTGTTTCAGGGTGACGTGGTGTGGGTGTTTCAGGGTGACGGGGTGCGGGTGTTTCCGGGTGGCGTGGTGTGGGTATTTCAGGCTGCCAGGGTGTGGGTGTTTCAGTGTGATGGGGTGTGGGTGTTTTCGGGTGACAGGTTGCGGATGTTTCAGGTGTTTCAGGGTGACGGGGTTTGGGTGTTTCAGGGTGACGGGGTGCGGGTGTTTCTGGGTGAAGGGGTTCGGGTGTTTCAGGGTGACGGGTTGCGGGTGTTTCATGGTTTTGGGTGTTTCAGGGTGATGGGGTGCGGGTGTTTCAGGGTGACGGTGTGTGAGTGTTTCAGGGTGACGGGGTTCGGGTGTTTCAGGGTGATGAGGTGCCGGTGTTTCCGGGTGACGGGGTGCGGATGTTTCGGGTTGACGGGGTGCGGGTTTTTCCAGGTGATGGAGTGCGAGTGTTCCGGGTGTTTCAGTGTGACAGTGTTGTGGGTGTTTCAGGCTGATGGGGTTCGGGTGTTTCAGGGTGACGGGGTTCGGTTGTTTCAGGGTGACGATGTGCGGGTGTTTCAGGGTGACGGGGTTCGGGTGTTTCGGGGTGACGTGGTGCGGATGTTTCGGGGTGATGGGGTTCGGGTGTTTCAGTGTGACGGGGTTCGGATGTTTAAGGTTGACGAGGTGCGGGTGTTTTGGGGTGACGGGGTGCGGGTGTTTCAGGGTGACGGGGTGCGGGTGTTTTGGGGTGATGGGGTGCGGGTGTTTCAGGTTGACGGGGTGCGAGTGTTTCAGGGTGATGGGGTGCGAGTGTTTCAGGGTGATGGGGTGTGGGTGTTTCAGGGTGACGGGGTGCGGGTGTTTCAGGGTGACGGGGTGCGGATGTTTCAGGGTGACGGGGTGCGGGTGTTTCAGGGTGACGGGGTGCGGGTGTTTCAGGGTGACGGGGTGCGAGTGTTTCAGGGTGACGGGGTGCTGGTGTTTCAGGGTGATGGGGTGCTGGTGTTTCAGGGTGATGGGGTGCGGGTGTTTCAGGGTGATGGGGTGCGGGTGTTTCAGGGTGATGGGGTGCGGGTGTTTCAGGGTGATGGGGTGCGGGTGTTTCAGTGTGATGGGGTGCCGGTGTTTCAGGGTGATGGGGTGTGGGTGTTTCAGGGTGACGGGGTGCTGGTGTTTCAGGGTGACGGGGTGCGAGTGTTTCAGGGTGACGGGGTGCGGGTGTTGCCGGATGACGGGGTGCGGGTGTTTCCGGGTGACGGGGTTCGGATGTTTCAGGGTGACGGTGTACGTGTGTTTCAGGGTAATGGGCTGCAGGTGTTTCAGGGTGAAGGGGTTCCGGTGTTTCGAGGTGACGGTTTCCGGTGTTTCAGGGTGACGGGGTTCGGGTGTTTCAGGGTGAAGGGGTTCGGGTGTTTCAGGGTGACGGGGTCCGGGTGTATCAGGGTGACAAGGTTCGGGTGTTTCGGGGTTACAGGGTGCAAATGTTTCGGGGTGACGGGGTTCGGGTGTTTCAGGGTGACGGGGTTCGGGTGTTTCGAGGTGACGGGGTGAGGATGTTTCGCCGTGACGGGGTGTGGATGTTTTGGGGTGACGGGGTTCGGATGTTTCAGGGTGATGGGGTGCGGGTGTTTCCGGATGACGGGGTTCGGATGTTTCAGGGTGACGGTGTACGGGTGTTTCAGGGTAATGGGCTGCAGGTGTTTCAGGGTGACGGGGCGCGGGCATTTCAGGGTGACGGGGTGCGGGTGTTTCAGGGTGATGGGGTGCGGGTGTTTCAGGGTGACGGGGTGCGGGTGTTTCAGGGTGAAGGGGTTCGGGTGTTTCGAGGTGATGGTTTCCGGTGTTTCAGGGTGACGGGGTGCGGGTGTTTCAGGGTGATGGGGTGCTGGTGTTTCAGGGTGATGGGGTGCGGTTGTTTCAGGTTGATGGGGTGCAGGTGTTTCAGGGTGACGGGGTGCGGGTGTTTCAGGGTGATGGGGTGCGAGTGTTTCAGGGTGATGGGGTGCGGGTGTTTCAGGGTGATGGGGTGCGGGTGTTTCAGTGTGATGGGGTGCAGGTGTTTCAGGGTGATGGGGTGCGGGTGTTTCAGGGTGACGGGGTGCTGGTGTTTCAGGGTGATGGGGTGCGAGTGTTTCAGGGTGACGGGGTGTGGGTGTTGCCGGATGACGGGGTGCGGGTGTTTCCGGGTGACGGGGTTCGGATGTTTCAGGGTGATGGTGTACGCGTGTTTCAGGGTAATGGGGTGCAGGTGTTTCAGGGTGACGGGGCGCGGGTGTTTCAGGGTGACGGGGTGTGGGTGTTTCAGTCTGATGGAGTTCGGGTTTTTCCAGGTGACGGGGTTCAGGTGTTACAGGGTGACGGGGTGCGGGTGTTTCGGGTGTTTCAGGGAGACGAGGTGCGGGTGTTTCAGGGTGACGGACTACGGGTGTTTCTGGGTGTTTCGCTAGTTTCTGGGTGACGGGGTTTGGGTGTTTCAGGTGTTTCCGGGTGACGTGGTTCGGATGTTTCCGGGTGACGGTGTACGGGTGTTTCAGGGTAATGGGGTGTGGGTGTTTCAGGGTAATGGGGTGCGGGTCTTTCAGGGTGACGGGGTGCGGGTGTTACAGGGTGACGGGGTGCGTGTGTTTCCGGGTGACGTGGTGTGGGTGTTTCAGGGTGACGGGGTGTGGGTGTTTCAGGGTGACGGGGTGTGTGTGTTTCCGGGTGACGTGGTGTGGGTGTTTCAGGGTGATGGGGTGTGGGTGTTTCAGGGTGATGGGGTGCGGGTGTTTCAGGGTGACGGGGTGCGGGTGTTTCAGGGTGACGTGGTGTGGGTGTTTCAGGGTGACGGGGTGCGGGTGTTTCCGGGTGGCGTGGTGTGGGTATTTCAGGCTGCCAGGGTGTGGGTGTTTCAGTGTGATGGGGTGTGGGTGTTTTCGGGTGACAGGTTGCGGATGTTTCAGGTGTTTCAGGGTGACGGGGTTTGGGTGTTTCAGGGTGACGGGGTGCGGGTGTTTCTGGGTGAAGGGGTTCGGGTGTTTCAGGGTGACGGGTTGCGGGTGTTTCAGGTTTTGGGTGTTTCAGGGTGATGGGGTGCGGGTGTTTCAGGGTGACGGTGTGTGAGTGTTTCAGGGTGACGGGGGTTCGGGTGTTTCAGGGTGATGAGGTGCCGGTGTTTCCGGGTGACGGGGTGCGGATGTTTCGGGTTGACGGGGTGCGGGTTTTTCCAGGTGATGGAGTGCGAGTGTTCCGGGTGTTTCAGTGTGACAGTGTTGTGGGTGTTTCAGGCTGATGGGGTTCGGGTGTTTCAGGGTGACGGGGTTCGGTTGTTTCAGGGTGACGATGTGCGGGTGTTTCAGGGTGACGGGGTTCGGGTGTTTCGGGGTGACGTGGTGCGGATGTTTCGGGGTGATGGGGTTCGGGTGTTTCAGGGTGACGGGGTTCGGATGTTTAAGGTTGACGAGGTGCGGGTGTTTTGGGGTGACGGGGTGCGGGTGTTTCGGGGTAATGGGGTGCGGGTGTTTCAGGGTAATGGGGTGCGGGTGTTTCGGGGTGAAAGGGATCGGGTGTCTCAGGGTGACGGGATTTGGGTGTTTCAGGGTGACGGGGTTCGGGTGTTTCGTGGTGACGGGGTGCGGGTATTTCGGGGTGACGGTGTATGGGTGTTTTGGGGTGACGGGGTGCGGGTGTTTCAGGGTGACGGGGTGCGGGTGTTTTGGGGTAATGGGGTGCGGGAGTTTCGGGGTGACGGGGTTCGGGTGTTTCGGGGTGACGGGGTTCGGGTGTTTTGGGGTGACGCGGTGCGGGTGTTTCGGGGTGACAGGGTGCGGGTGTTTCGGGGTGACGGGGAGCGGGTGTTTCGGTTTGACAGGGATCGGGTGTATCAGGGTGACGGGATTCGGATGTTTCAGGGTGACGGGGTTCGGGTGTTTCAGGGTGACGGGGTGCGGGTGTTTCGGGGTGACGGGGTATGAGTGTTTCGGTGTGACAGGGTGCGGGTGTTTCGGGTGTTTCAGAGTGACGGGGTGCGGGTCTTTCAAGGTGATGGGGTTTGTGTGTGTCGGGTGTATCAGGGTGACAAGGTTCAGGTGTTTCGGGGTTACAGGGTGCGAATGTTTCAGGGTGAAGGGGTTCGGGTGTTTCAGGGTGATGGGGTGCGGGTGTTTCAGGGTGATGGGGTGCGGGTGTTTCAGTGTGATGGGGTGCAGGTGTTTCAGGGTGATGGGGTGTGGGTGTTTCAGGGTGACGGGGTGCTGGTGTTTCAGGGTGACGGGGTGCGAGAGTTTCAGGGTGACGGGGTGCGGGTGTTGCCGGATGACGGGGTGCGGGTGTTTCCGGGTGACGGGGTTCGGATGTTTCAGGGTGACGGTGTACGTGTGTTTCAGGGTAATGGGGTGCAGGTGTTTCAGGGTGACGGGGCGCGGGCATTTCAGGGTGACGGGGTGCGGGTGTTTGAGGGTGATGGGGTGCGGGTGTTTGCGGGTGACGGGGTGCGGGTGTTTCAGGGTGAAGGGGTTCGGGTGTTTCGAGGTGACGGTTTCCGGTGTTTCAGGGTGACGGGGTTCGGGTGTTTCAGGGTGAAGGGGTTCGGGTGTTTCAGGGTGACGGGGTCCGGGTGTATCAGGGTGACAAGGTTCGGGTGTTTCGGGGTTACAGGGTGCAAATGTTTCGGGGTGACGGGATTCGGGTGTTTCAGGGTGACGGGGTTCGGGTGTTTCGAGGTGACGGGGTGAGGATGTTTCGCCGTGACGGGGTGTGGATGTTTTGGGGTGACGGGTTTCGGATGTTTCAGGGTGATGGGGTGCGGGTGTTTCCGGATGACGGGGTTCGGATGTTTCAGGGTGATGGTGTACGGGTGTTTCAGGGTAATGGGGTGCAGGTGTTTCAGGGTGACGGGGCGCGGGCATTTCAGGGTGACGGGGTGCGGGTGTTTCAGGGTGATGGGGTGCGGGTGTTTCCGGGTGACGGGGTGCGGGTGTTTCAGGGTGAAGGGGTTCGGGTGTTTCGAGGTGACGGTTTCCGGTGTTTCAGGGTGACGGGGTGCTGGTGTTTCAGGGTGACGGGGTGCTGGTGTTTCAGGGTGACGGGGTGCGGGTGTTTCGGGATAATGGGGTGCGGGTGTTTCAGGGTGACGGGGTGCGAGTGTTTCAGGGTGATGGGGTGCGAGTGTTTCAGGGTGATGGGGTGCGGGTGTTTCAGGGTGATGGGGTGCGGGTGTTTCAGGGTGATGGGGTGCGGGTGTTTCAGGGTGATGGGGTGCGGGTGTTTCAGGGTGATGGGGTGCGGGTGTTTCAGTGTGATGGGGTGCAGGTGTTTCAGGGTGATGGGGTGTGGGTGTTTCAGGGTGACGGGGTGCTGGTGTTTCAGGGTGACGGGGTGCGAGTGTTTCAGGGTGACGGGGTGCGGGTGTTGCCGGATGACGGGGTGCGGCTGTTTCCGGGTGACGGGGTTCGGATGTTTCAGGGTGACGGTGTACGTGTGTTTCAGGGTAATGGGCTGCAGGTGTTTCAGGGTGAAGGGGTTCCGGTGTTTCGAGGTGACGGTTTCCGGTGTTTCAGGGTGACGGGGTTCGGGTGTTTCAGGGTGAAGGGGTTCGGGTGTGTCAGGGTGACGGGGTCCGGGTGTATCAGGGTGACAAGGTTCGGGTGTTTCGGGGTTACAGGGTGCAAATGTTTCGGGGTGACGGGGTTCGGGTGTTTCAGGGTGACGGGGTTCGGGTGTTTCGAGGTGACGGGGTGAGGATGTTTCGCCGTGACGGGGTGTGGATGTTTTGGGGTGACGGGTTTCGGATGTTTCAGGGTGATGGGGTGCGGGTGTTTCCGGATGACGGGGTTCGGATGTTTCAGGGTGACGGTGTACGGGTGTTTCAGGGTAATGGGGTGCAGGTGTTTCAGGGTGACGGGGCGCGGGCATTTCAGGGTGACGGGGTGCGGGTGTTTCAGGGTGATGGGGTGCGGGTGTTTCCGGGTGACGGGGTGCAGGTGTTTCAGGGTGAAGGGGTTCGGGTGTTTCGAGGTGATGGTTTCCGGTGTTTCAGGGTGACGGGGTTCGGATGTTTGGCGGTGACGGGGTGCGGATGTTTCGAGGTGACGGGGTGCGGGTGTTTCCGGATGACGGTGTACGGGTGTTTCAGGGTAATGGGGTGCAGGTGTTTCAGGGTGACGGGGCGCGGGTGTTTCAGGGTGACGGGGTGTGGGTGTTTCAGTCTGATGGAGTTCGGGTTTTTCCAGGTGACGGGGTTCAGGTGTTACAGGGTGACGGGGTGCGGGTGTTTCGGGTGTTTCAGGGAGACGAGGTGCGGGTGTTTCAGGGTGACGGACTACGGGTGTTTCTAGGTGTTTCGCTAGTTTCTGGGTGACGGGGTTTGGGTGTTTCAGGTGTTTCCGGGTGACGTGGTTCGGATGTTTCCGGGTGACGGTGTACGGGTGTTTCAGGGTAATGGGGTGTGGGTGTTTCAGGGTAATGGGGTGCGGGTCTTTCAGGGTGACGGGGTGCGGGTGTTACAGGGTGACAGGGTGCGTGTGTTTCCGGGTGACGTGGTGTGGGTGTTTCAGGGTGACGGGGTGCGGGTGTTTCAGGGTGACGGGGTGTGTGTGTTTCCGGGTGACGTGGTGTGGGTGTTTCAGGGTGATGGGGTGCGGGTGTTTCAGGGTGATGGGGTGCGGGTGTTTCAGGGTGATGGGGTGCGGGTGTTTCAGGGTGATGGGGTGCGGGTGTTTCAGTGTGATGGGGTGCAGGTGTTTCAGGGTGATGGGGTGTGGGTGTTTCAGGGTGACGGGGTGCTGGTGTTTCAGGGTGACGGGGTGCGAGTGTTTCAGGGTGACGGGGTGCGGGTGTTGCCGGATGACGGGGTGCGGGTGTTTCCGGGTGACGGGGTTCGGATGTTTCAGGGTGACGGTGTACGTGTGTTTCAGGGTAATGGGCTGCAGGTGTTTCAGGGTGAAGGGGTTCCGGTGTTTCGAGGTGACGGTTTCCGGTGTTTCAGGGTGACGGGGTTCGGGTGTTTCAGGGTGAAGGGGTTCGGGTGTTTCAGGGTGACGGGGTCCGGGTGTATCAGGGTGACAAGGTTCGGGTGTTTCGGGGTTACAGGGTGCGAATGTTTCGGGGTGACGGGGTTCGGGTGTTTCAGGGTGACGGGGTTCGGGTGTTTCGAGGTGACGGGGTGAGGATGTTTCGCCGTGACGGGGTGTGGATGTTTTGGGGTGACGGGGTTCGGATGTTTCAGGGTGATGGGGTGCGGGTGTTTCCGGATGACGGGGTTCGGATGTTTCAGGGTGACGGTGTACGGGTGTTTCAGGGTAATGGGCTGCAGGTGTTTCAGGGTGACGGGGCGCGGGCATTTCAGGGTGACGGGGTGCGGGTGTTTCAGGGTGATGGGGTGCGGGTGTTTCAGGGTGACGGGGTGCGGGTGTTTCAGGGTGAAGGGGTTCGGGTGTTTCGAGGTGATGGTTTCCGGTGTTTCAGGGTGACGGGGTGCGGGTGTTTCAGGGTGATGGGGTGCTGGTGTTTCAGGGTGATGGGGTGCGGTTGTTTCAGGTTGATGGGGTGCAGGTGTTTCAGGGTGACGGGGTGCGGGTGTTTCAGGGTGATGGGGTGCGAGTGTTTCAGGGTGATGGGGTGCGGGTGTTTCAGGGTGATGGGGTGCGGGTGTTTCAGTGTGATGGGGTGCAGGTGTTTCAGGGTGATGGGGTGCGGGTGTTTCAGGGTGACGGGGTGCTGGTGTTTCAGGGTGATGGGGTGCGAGTGTTTCAGGGTGACGGGGTGTGGGTGTTGCCGGATGACGGGGTGCGGGTGTTTCCGGGTGACGGGGTTCGGATGTTTCAGGGTGATGGTGTACGCGTGTTTCAGGGTAATGGGGTGCAGGTGTTTCAGGGTGACGGGGCGCGGGTGTTTCAGGGTGACGGGGTGTGGGTGTTTCAGTCTGATGGAGTTCGGGTTTTTCCAGGTGACGGGGTTCAGGTGTTACAGGGTGACGGGGTGCGGGTGTTTCGGGTGTTTCAGGGAGACGAGGTGCGGGTGTTTCAGGGTGACGGACTACGGGTGTTTCTGGGTGTTTCGCTAGTTTCTGGGTGACGGGGTTTGGGTGTTTCAGGTGTTTCCGGGTGACGTGGTTCGGATGTTTCCGGGTGACGGTGTACGGGTGTTTCAGGGTAATGGGGTGTGGGTGTTTCAGGGTAATGGGGTGCGGGTCTTTCAGGGTGACGGGGTGCGGGTGTTACAGGGTGACGGGGTGCGTGTGTTTCCGGGTGACGTGGTGTGGGTGTTTCAGGGTGACGGGGTGTGGGTGTTTCAGGGTGACGGGGTGTGTGTGTTTCCGGGTGACGTGGTGTGGGTGTTTCAGGGTGATGGGGTGTGGGTGTTTCAGGGTGATGGGGTGCGGGTGTTTCAGGGTGACGGGGTGCGGGTGTTTCAGGGTGACGTGGTGTGGGTGTTTCAGGGTGACGGGGTGCGGGTGTTTCCGGGTGGCGTGGTGTGGGTATTTCAGGCTGCCAGGGTGTGGGTGTTTCAGTGTGATGGGGTGTGGGTGTTTTCGGGTGACAGGTTGCGGATGTTTCAGGTGTTTCAGGGTGACGGGGTTTGGGTGTTTCAGGGTGACGGGGTGCGGGTGTTTCTGGGTGAAGGGGTTCGGGTGTTTCAGGGTGACGGGTTGCGGGTGTTTCATGGTTTTGGGTGTTTCAGGGTGATGGGGTGCGGGTGTTTCAGGGTGACGGTGTGTGAGTGTTTCAGGGTGACGGGGTTCGGGTGTTTCAGGGTGATGAGGTGCCGGTGTTTCCGGGTGACGGGGTGCGGATGTTTCGGGTTGACGGGGTGCGGGTTTTTCCAGGTGATGGAGTGCGAGTGTTCCGGGTGTTTCAGTGTGACAGTGTTGTGGGTGTTTCAGGCTGATGGGGTTCGGGTGTTTCAGGGTGACGGGGTTCGGTTGTTTCAGGGTGACGATGTGCGGGTGTTTCAGGGTGACGGGGTTCGGGTGTTTCGGGGTGACGTGGTGCGGATGTTTCGGGGTGATGGGGTTCGGGTGTTTCAGGGTGACGGGGTTCGGATGTTTAAGGTTGACGAGGTGCGGGTGTTTTGGGGTGACGGGGTGCGGGTGTTTCGGGGTAATGGGGTGCGGGTGTTTCAGGGTAATGGGGTGCGGGTGTTTCGGGGTGAAAGGGATCGGGTGTCTCAGGGTGACGGGATTTGGGTGTTTCAGGGTGACGGGGTTCGGGTGTTTCGTGGTGACGGGGTGCGGGTATTTCGGGGTGACGGTGTATGGGTGTTTTCGGGTGACGGGGTGCGGGTGTTTCAGGGTGACGGGGTGCGGGTGTTTTGGGGTAATGGGGTGCGGGAGTTTCGGGGTGACGGGGTTCGGGTGTTTCGGGGTGACGGGGTTCGGGTGTTTTGGGGTGACGCGGTGCGGGTGTTTCGGGGTGACAGGGTGCGGGTGTTTCGGGGTGACGGGGAGCGGGTGTTTCGGTTTGACAGGGATCGGGTGTATCAGGGTGACGGGATTCGGATGTTTCAGGGTGACGGGGTTCGGGTGTTTCAGGGTGACGGGGTGCGGGTGTTTCGGGGTGACGGGGTATGAGTGTTTCGGTGTGACAGGGTGCGGGTGTTTCGGGTGTTTCAGAGTGACGGGGTGCGGGTCTTTCAAGGTGATGGGGTTTGTGTGTGTCGGGTGTATCAGGGTGACAAGGTTCAGGTGTTTCGGGGTTACAGGGTGCGAATGTTTCAGGGTGAAGGGGTTCGGGTGTTTCAGGGTGATGGGGTGCGGGTGTTTCAGGGTGATGGGGTGCGGGTGTTTCAGTGTGATGGGGTGCAGGTGTTTCAGGGTGATGGGGTGTGGGTGTTTCAGGGTGACGGGGTGCTGGTGTTTCAGGGTGACGGGGTGCGAGAGTTTCAGGGTGACGGGGTGCGGGTGTTGCCGGATGACGGGGTGCGGGTGTTTCCGGGTGACGGGGTTCGGATGTTTCAGGGTGACGGTGTACGTGTGTTTCAGGGTAATGGGGTGCAGGTATTTCAGGGTGACGGGGCGCGGGCATTTCAGGGTGACGGGGTGCGGGTGTTTGAGGGTGATGGGGTGCGGGTGTTTGCGGGTGACGGGGTGCGGGTGTTTCAGGGTGAAGGGGTTCCGGTGTTTCGAGGTGACGGTTTCCGGTGTTTCAGGGTGACGGGGTTCGGGTGTTTCAGGGTGAAGGGGTTCGGGTGTTTCAGGGTGACGGGGTCCGGGTGTATCAGGGTGACAAGGTTCGGGTGTTTCGGGGTTACAGGGTGCAAATGTTTCGGGGTGACGGGATTCGGGTGTTTCAGGGTGACGGGGTTCGGGTGTTTCGAGGTGACGGGGTGAGGATGTTTCGCCGTGACGGGGTGTGGATGTTTTGGGGTGACGGGTTTCGGATGTTTCAGGGTGATGGGGTGCGGGTGTTTCCGGATGACGGGGTTCGGATGTTTCAGGGTGATGGTGTACGGGTGTTTCAGGGTAATGGGGTGCAGGTGTTTCAGGGTGACGGGGCGCGGGCATTTCAGGGTGACGGGGTGCGGGTGTTTCAGGGTGATGGGGTGCGGGTGTTTCCGGGTGACGGGGTGCGGGTGTTTCAGGGTGAAGGGGTTCGGGTGTTTCGAGGTGACGGTTTCCGGTGTTTCAGGGTGACGGGGTGCTGGTGTTTCAGGGTGACGGGGTGCTGGTGTTTCAGGGTGACGGGGTGCGGGTGTTTCGGGATAATGGGGTGCGGGTGTTTCAGGGTGACGGGGTGCGAGTGTTTCAGGGTGATGGGGTGCGAGTGTTTCAGGGTGATGGGGTGCGGGTGTTTCAGGGTGATGGGGTGCGGGTGTTTCAGGGTGATGGGGTGCGGGTGTTTCAGGGTGATGGGGTGCGGGTGTTTCAGGGTGATGGGGTGCGGGTGTTTCAGTGTGATGGGGTGCAGGTGTTTCAGGGTGATGGGGTGTGGGTGTTTCAGGGTGACGGGGTGCTGGTGTTTCAGGGTGACGGGGTGCGAGTGTTTCAGGGTGACGGGGTGCGGGTGTTGCCGGATGACGGGGTGCGGCTGTTTCCGGGTGACGGGGTTCGGATGTTTCAGGGTGACGGTGTACGTGTGTTTCAGGGTAATGGGCTGCAGGTGTTTCAGGGTGAAGGGGTTCCGGTGTTTCGAGGTGACGGTTTCCGGTGTTTCAGGGTGACGGGGTTCGGGTGTTTCAGGGTGAAGGGGTTCGGGTGTGTCAGGGTGACGGGGTCCGGGTGTATCAGGGTGACAAGGTTCGGGTGTTTCGGGGTTACAGGGTGCAAATGTTTCGGGGTGACGGGGTTCGGGTGTTTCAGGGTGACGGGGTTCGGGTGTTTCGAGGTGACGGGGTGAGGATGTTTCGCCGTGACGGGGTGTGGATGTTTTGGGGTGACGGGGTTCGGATGTTTCAGGGTGATGGGGTGCGGGTGTTTCCGGATGACGGGGTTCGGATGTTTCAGGGTGACGGTGTACGGGTGTTTCAGGGTAATGGGGTGCAGGTGTTTCAGGGTGACGGGGCGCGGGCATTTCAGGGTGACGGGGTGCGGGTGTTTCAGGGTGATGGGGTGCGGGTGTTTCCGGGTGACGGGGTGCAGGTGTTTCAGGGTGAAGGGGTTCGGGTGTTTCGAGGTGATGGTTTCCGGTGTTTCAGGGTGACGGGGTTCGGATGTTTGGCGGTGACGGGGTGCGGATGTTTCGAGGTGACGGGGTGCGGGTGTTTCCGGATGACGGTGTACGGGTGTTTCAGGGTAATGGGGTGCAGGTGTTTCAGGGTGACGGGGCGCGGGTGTTTCAGGGTGACGGGGTGTGGGTGTTTCAGTCTGATGGAGTTCGGGTTTTTCCAGGTGACGGGGTTCAGGTGTTACAGGGTGACGGGGTGCGGGTGTTTCGGGTGTTTCAGGGAGACGAGGTGCGGGTGTTTCAGGGTGACGGACTACGGGTGTTTCTAGGTGTTTCGCTAGTTTCTGGGTGACGGGGTTTGGGTGTTTCAGGTGTTTCCGGGTGACGTGGTTCGGATGTTTCCGGGTGACGGTGTACGGGTGTTTCAGGGTAATGGGGTGTGGGTGTTTCAGGGTAATGGGGTGCGGGTCTTTCAGGGTGACGGGGTGCGGGTGTTACAGGGTGACAGGGTGCGTGTGTTTCCGGGTGACGTGGTGTGGGTGTTTCAGGGTGACGGGGTGCGGGTGTTTCAGGGTGACGGGGTGTGTGTGTTTCCGGGTGACGTGGTGTGGGTGTTTCAGGGTGATGGGGTGTGGGTGTTTCAGGGTGATGGGGTGCGGGTGTTTCAGGGTGACGGGGTGCGGGTGTTTCAGGGTGACGTGGTGTGGGTGTTTCAGGGTGACGGGGTGCGGGTGTTTCCGGGTGGCGTGGTGTGGGTATTTCAGGCTGCCAGGGTGTGGGTGTTTCAGTGTGATGGGGTGTGGGTGTTTTCGGGTGACAGGTTGCGGATGTTTCAGGTGTTTCAGGGTGACGGGGTTTGGGTGTTTCAGGGTGACGGGGTGCGGGTGTTTCTGGGTGAAGGGGTTCGGGTGTTTCAGGGTGACGGGTTGCGGGTGTTTCATGGTTTTGGGTGTTTCAGGGTGATGGGGTGCGGGTGTTTCAGGGTGACGGTGTGTGAGTGTTTCAGGGTGACGGGGTTCGGGTGTTTCAGGGTGATGAGGTGCCGGTGTTTCCGGGTGACGGGGTGCGGATGTTTCGGGTTGACGGGGTGCGGGTTTTTCCAGGTGATGGAGTGCGAGTGTTCCGGGTGTTTCAGTGTGACAGTGTTGTGGGTGTTTCAGGCTGATGGGGTTCGGGTGTTTCAGGGTGACGGGGTTCGGTTGTTTCAGGGTGACGATGTGCGGGTGTTTCAGGGTGACGGGGTTCGGGTGTTTCGGGGTGACGTGGTGCGGATGTTTCGGGGTGATGGGGTTCGGGTGTTTCAGGGTGACGGGGTTCGGATGTTTAAGGTTGACGAGGTGCGGGTGTTTTGGGGTGACGGGGTGCGGGTGTTTCGGGGTAATGGGGTGCGGGTGTTTCAGGGTAATGGGGTGCGGGTGTTTCGGGGTGAAAGGGATCGGGTGTCTCAGGGTGACGGGATTTGGGTGTTTCAGGGTGACGGGGTTCGGGTGTTTCGTGGTGACGGGGTGCGGGTATTTCGGGGTGACGGTGTATGGGTGTTTTGGGGTGACGGGGTGCGGGTGTTTCAGGGTGACGGGGTGCGGGTGTTTTGGGGTAATGGGGTGCGGGAGTTTCGGGGTGACGGGGTTCGGGTGTTTCGGGGTGACGGGGTTCGGGTGTTTTGGGGTGACGCGGTGCGGGTGTTTCGGGGTGACAGGGTGCGGGTGTTTCTGGGTGACGGGGTGCGGGTGCTTCGGTTTGACAGGGATCGGGTGTATCAGGGTGACGGGATTCGGATGTTTCAGGGTGACGGGGTTCGGGTGTTTCAGGGTGACGGGGTGCGGGTGTTTCGGGGTGACGGGGTATGAGTGTTTCGGTGTGACAGGGTGCGGGTGTTTCGGGTGTTTCAGAGTGACGGGGTGCGGGTCTTTCAAGGTGATGGGGTTTGTGTGTGTCGGGTGTATCAGGGTGACAAGGTTCAGGTGTTTCGGGGTTACAGGGTGCGAATGTTTCAGGGTGAAGGGGTTCGGGTGTTTCAGGGTGACGGGGTTCGGGTGTTTCGAGGTGACGGGGTGCGGATGTTTGGCGGTGACGTGGTGCAGATGTTTTGGGGTGACGAGGTTCGGATGTTTCAGGGTGATGGGGTGCTGGTGTTTCAGGGTGATGGGGTGCGGGTGTTTCAGGGTGACGGGGTGCGAGTGTTTCAGGGTGATGGGGTGCGAGTGTTTCAGGGTGATGGGGTGTGGGTGTTTCAGGGTGACGGGGTGCGGGTGTTTCAGGGTGACGGGGTGCGGGTGTTTCAGGGTGACGGGGTGCGGGTGTTTCAGGGTGACGGGGTGCGGGTGTTTCAGGGTGATGGGGTGCGAGTGTTTCAGGGTGACGGGGTGCTGGTGTTTCAGGGTGATGGGGTGCTGGTGTTTCAGGGTGATGGGGTGCGGGTGTTTCAGGGTGATGGGGTGCGGGTGTTTCAGGGTGATGGGGTGCGAGTGTTTCAGGGTGATGGGGTGCAGGTGTTTCAGGGTGATGGGGTGCGGGTGTTTCAGGGTGAGGGGGTGCTGGTGTTTCAGGGTGATGGGGTGCGAGTGTTTCAGGGTGACGGGGTGCGGGTGTTGCCGGATGACGGGGTGCGGGTGTTTCCGGGTGACGGGGTTCGGATGTTTCAGGGTGATGGTGTACGCGTGTTTCAGGGTAATGGGGTGCAGGTGTTTCAGGGTGACGGGGCGCGGGCATTTCAGGGTGACGGGGTGCGGGTGTTTCAGGGTGATGGGGTGCGGGTGTTTCCGGGTGACGGGGTGCGGGTGTTTCAGGGTGAAGGGGTTCGGGTGTTTCGAGGTGACGGTTTCCGGTGTTTCAGGGTGACGGGGTTCGGGTGTTTCAGGGTGAAGGGGTTCGGGTGTTTCAGGGTGACGGGGTCCGGGTGTATCAGGGTGACAAGGTTCAGGTGTTTCGGGGTTACAGGGTGCGAATGTTTCGGGGTGACGGGGTTCGGGTGTTTCAGGGTGACGGGGTTCGGATGTTTGGCGGTGACGGGGTGCGGATGTTTCGAGGTGACGGGGTGCGGGTGTTTCCGGATGACGGTGTACGGGTGTTTCAGGGTAATGGGGTGCAGGTGTTTCAGGGTGACGGGGCGCGGGTGTTTCAGGGTGACGGGGTGTGGGTGTTTCAGTCTGATGGAGTTCGGGTTTTTCCAGGTGACGGGGTTCAGGTGTTACAGGGTGACGGGGTGCGGGTGTTTCGGGTGTTTCAGGGAGACGAGGTGCGGGTGTTTCAGGGTGACGGACTACGGGTGTTTCTAGGTGTTTCGCTAGTTTCTGGGTGACGGGGTTTGGGTGTTTCAGGTGTTTCCGGGTGACGTGGTTCGGATGTTTCCGGGTGACGGTGTACGGGTGTTTCAGGGTAATGGGGTGTGGGTGTTTCAGGGTAATGGGGTGCGGGTCTTTCAGGGTGACGGGGTGCGGGTGTTACAGGGTGACAGGGTGCGTGTGTTTCCGGGTGACGTGGTGTGGGTGTTTCAGGGTGACGGGGTGCGGGTGTTTCAGGGTGACGGGGTGTGTGTGTTTCCGGGTGACGTGGTGTGGGTGTTTCAGGGTGATGGGGTGTGGGTGTTTCAGGGTGATGGGGTGCGGGTGTTTCAGGGTGATGGGGTGCGGGTGTTTCAGGGTGACGTGGTGTGGGTGTTTCAGGGTGACGGGGTGCGGGTGTTTCCGGGTGGCGTGGGGTGGGTATTTCAGGCTGCCAGGGTGTGGGTGTTTCAGTGTGATGGGGTGTGGGTGTTTTCGGGTGACAGGTTGCGGATGTTTCAGGTGTTTCAGGGTGACGGGGTTTGGGTGTTTCAGGGTGACGGGGTGCGGGTGTTTCTGGGTGAAGGGGTTCGGGTGTTTCAGGGTGACGGGTTGCGGGTGTTTCATGGTTTTGGGTGTTTCAGGGTGATGGGGTGCGGGTGTTTCAGGGTGACGGTGTGTGAGTGTTTCAGGGTGACGGGGTTCGGGTGTTTCAGGGTGATGAGGTGCCGGTGTTTCCGGGTGACGGGGTGCGGATGTTTCGGGTTGACGGGGTGCGGGTTTTTCCAGGTGATGGAGTGCGAGTGTTCCGGGTGTTTCAGTGTGACAGTGTTGTGGGTGTTTCAGGCTGATGGGGTTCGGGTGTTTCAGGGTGACGGGGTTCGGTTGTTTCAGGGTGACGATGTGCGGGCGTTTCAGGGTGACGGGGTGCGGGTGTTTCAGGGTGATGGGGTGCGGGTGTTTCCGGGTGACGGGGTGCGGGTGTTTCAGGGTGAAGGGGTTCGGGTGTTTCGAGGTGACGGTTTCCGGTGTTTCAGGGTGACGGGGTTCGGGTGTTTCAGGGTGAAGGGGTTCGGGTGTTTCAGGGTGACGGGGTCCGGGTGTATCAGGGTGACAAGTTTCAGGTGTTTCGGGGTTACAGGGTGCGAATGTTTCGGGGTGACGGGGTTCGGGTGTTTCAGGGTGACGGGGTTCGGATGTTTGGCGGTGACGGGGTGCGGATGTTTCGAGGTGACGGGGTGCGGGTGTTTCCGGATGACGGTGTACGGGTGTTTCAGGGTAATGGGGTGCAGGTGTTTCAGGGTGACGGGGCGCGGGTGTTTCAGGGTGACGGGGTGTGGGTGTTTCAGTCTGATGGAGTTCGGGTTTTTCCAGGTGACGGGGTTCAGGTGTTACAGGGTGACGGGGTGCGGGTGTTTCGGGTGTTTCAGGGAGACGAGGTGCGGGTGTTTCAGGGTGACGGACTACGGGTGTTTCTGGGTGTTTCGCTAGTTTCTGGGTGACGGGGTTTGGGTGTTTCAGGTGTTTCCGGGTGACGTGGTTCGGATGTTTCCGGGTGACGGTGTACGGGTGTTTCAGGGTAATGGGGTGTGGGTGTTTCAGGGTAATGGGGTGCGGGTCTTTCAGGGTGACGGGGTGCGGGTGTTACAGG
>NW_027599488.1:0-25703 GCF_964194155.1 Cetorhinus maximus
TCTCTCTGTGTCTCATTCTCTCTCTCTGTCTCATTCTCTCTCTCTGTGTGTGTGGGTGGCTCTCTCTCTCTCTCTCTCTCTCTCTCTGTGTGGGTGTCTCTCTCTCTCTGTCTCTGTATCTCTCTCTCTCTCTCTGTATCTCTCTCTCTCTTTCTGTGTCTGTCTCTATCTCTCTCTCTGTATGTGGGTGTCTCTGTATGTGTGTGTGTGTGTGTGGGTCTCTCTCTCTCTGTGTCTGTGTCTCTGTGTGACTCTGTCTGTCTCTCTCTCTCTCTCTCTCTCTCTGTCTCGCTCTGCGTGTCTGGCTCTCTGTGTCTGGACAGGATTGTTCATTTAGTGCCAGCATACAGGAGGGTTTGTGCCAGGAGCTTTACTGACTTGGTCCAATATCATTCCACGTAGGACACTTGCAGCCAAACTTTTCAGTCAATCAGTTGTATTTGAAAGTGGATCACAAAGGTTAAGGAACATGATGCTATTCCATTGATCATGGCTTTGCTTCTAGACTCCACCGTTCTAGTGTTCTCCTGCCCTCCCTATCTCTGTAACCTCCTACAACCCTCTGAGATCTCTGTGCTCCTCCAGTCCTGGTCTCTTGTGCATTCTTGATTTTAATTGCTCCACCATTGTTGGCCATGACTTCGCCACCTGGGCCCGAAACTCTGGAATTCCTTCCCAACACACCCTCCGCCTCTCTCTTGTCCTTCAAGATCCACCTCTTTCCCCAAGGCCTGACCTAATCTCCTTTGTATTTTTTTTGGGGTATGGGGATGAGGGTTAGAAAATAAATCAAGAGTTGACGTCCGGTTGGCCTGTATTCCCGAAGTTCCACTGACAGCACTCTGGTCTTTGATTACTCTCCAGACTTGATGTTCCAGTGCAGTACTGAGGGAGTGCTGCGCCATCTGAGGCGTCCCACGGGTAACGTGTCAAATCACGTGTCAAACCTGCTCCCTTAGGTGGATGGGAAAAGACCCCGCAACACTCTCGGGCTGCGTGTTCTGGCTTTTTAGGTTAAACCTGGGCATTTATCTCGTCGCCGTTAGTGGGAGCTTGCTGTGCACAAATTGATTTGTAGAGTTTTCTGCAATGCGAATGTGACTTTTTGTGACAAAATTGTGACTACAGTTCCAAAAGGCGCTATGTGAATGCAAGTCCTTTTTTTTATAAGCAGAAAGAAGACTTAGTTTTTATGTACGTGACCAGATTATCTGTTTCAATGATGTTGGCTGAGCGATCTAAGCATTGCCCGAGGACACCGGGGAGAACTCCCCACCCCAGTCTCCAAAATAGTGTCATTTTACATCCACTTGAGAGAGCAGGCGGGGCCTCAGTTTAATGGTCCCTCCTGAAGGGCAGAACCTCTGACAGTGCAGCACTCCCTCCATGCTTGCAGTGGAGTTTCTGGCCAGGAATTCTCTGCACAGGCCCCTGGAGTGAGACTTGAATACGTGACCACCTGACTCTGAGGAGGAGAGTGTGAGACCCACTGAGCCTCGGCTGGGCATTTGGGTTGCTGAATGACCAACAGGCGATGAATCCCATGTCCTCCCTCTTTCGAGACTCGGAGGGTCTTTACTGTGTGGAATTCTCTCTCTCTCTCTCTCTCTCTCTCTCTCTCTCTCTCTCTCTCTCTCCCCCCCCCCTCCCCCACCCCCCTCCTCCCCCAGAGAGAGTGGAGGCCGGGTCACTGAATATATTCAAAGCTGAGTTAGACAGACTTTTAACAGACGAGGGAGTTGAGGGTTATGGGGGAAACAGACAGGAAAGTGGAGTCGAGGCCACGATGAGATCAGCCGTGGTCGTATGGAATGGCGGAGCAGGCCCGAGGGGCCGAATGGCCTTACTCCTGCGTCTACGCTGTTATGGAGGAGATTTGGAAGGAGGAGGCAAAGTAGATTTGAAACTATCACCCCCCACCACCCCTTCCACCATAACACGAGTAGCCGCATTCACCTCCACCTGCTCTTACCGCTGCTCCCTCCACCCCTCCCCACCACCCCCCAAACAGCCATCTGTGGCCCAGAATGTTCCATTTTGGATCGCAGCTCTGTGCTCAGTAACTCCAGGCTCTGGTGGAATTGAGTATCCACACCAGTGGAAAAGCTTATTGGATGGGGCTATAAGCCGACTGCCCATCGCTCATTTATCTTCAACCCCTCACACAGGCGTCTCTCCCCCCCCACCCCCATGTCAAAGTTAAATTTCGGCTCATTGTGGTGAGACATGGAAAGGTCAGTCAGTATTTTCCCTCCCTAACTGCCCCTCTTATTTTTCTCCTATTCGTTCCTGGGATGTGGGCGTCGCTGGCCGGGCCCAGCATTATCCCCCATCCCTAATTGCCCCTTGAGAAGGTGGTGGTGAGCTGCCTTCTTGAGCCGCTGCAGTCCATGTGGTGTAGGTACACCCACAGTGCTGTTAGGGAGGGAGTTCCAGGATTTTGACCCAGTGACAGTGAAGGAACGGCCAATATATTTCCAAGTCAGGATGGTGAGGGGCTCGGAGGGGAACTTGCAGGTGGTGGTGTTCCCCATGTGTCTGCTGCCCTTGTCCTTCTAGATGGTAGTGTTTGTGGGTTTGGAAGGTGCTGTCTAAGGAGCCTTGGTGAGTCGCTGCAGTGCATCTTGTCAATGGTACACACACTGCTGCTACTGTGCGTCGGTGGTGGAGGGAGTGGATGTTGAAAGTGGTGAATGTGGCGGCAGTCGAGCTGGGTTGCCTTGTTCTGGATGGTGTCGAGCTTCTGGAAACTGTTGGGTGAGGACCAGTTTGGGCTCAGCCAAGTTACTGTCCCCGCTTATTCAGACAGCCTGCCTGAGTCACGCGTGAATAATGAGCACAGTTGTTTTGTTTCTTCACAATCACTCTTCTTCTCCCTGCTCTGCTTCCCCCCCCACCCCGCCTGGCCAGGCCACCCTCTCCCTTCATGATGCTGGGGGAAATTCTGCTTCCCCCTCGTCCCCTACCTTCAATGGTGGGGGGCGGGGGGGGGGAGGACGCGTGATTTCGCCAGCCCAGGTTCAGCTTGTGTTTCGCAGCTTAACCCTCCCCCGTGTCACCGCCCCTAACACCCCCACGCTTAACTATTTGCAGAACCTCCCAGGGACTAGAATGTGTTAAACGTCAGCCACTGGAACAGGAAGGACGTAGCCTCAGCCCCGTGACAGATTCTTTTTTTTTCCACTCGCAGTCCTTATCTCGGTTGTGCCTCGGCAGGAGGAGGAGGTGGGCGCCGGGGTGTGGGTGGGGTGGTGTGGTGGTGAGGGAGGTCAAGCGCTGAGAGAGAGAGAGAGAGAGACTCCGAAAATCCGGCCAGGTCATTATAGGGTTGGCCCTTGTGTGGCTTTGCAACAGGAAAGAAGGTGTGAGCAACTCCTCCTCCTCCTGCCTGGGGTGAATTCAGCACCTGCCAGAGCTACGCCTCAGACACCTCACTGCAATTTTTAAAAAAAAACAGTTGCGGAAAGGCAAGAGATTAGATCAGCAAGCCGCAAAATCATTTCTAAGAAAACCAAGCGAGACCTTCATTGCAAAGTGACAGCAATCAGACCTCAGGATCTCCCAAAAAGTGCTTCATCATAGGAATGTGATAGGCGATTGGCGCGCAGCAGGTCACCTCCGACAGCAATGCGATGACCGGCCGGTTGACGGGCAGTTATTGGCCACCAGGAACAATAATCTGTATTCTTACCGCGCCATTAACGTAATGAAAAGTTCCCCAGGCTCCTGACGGGCGGAGGGTGTTATGAAGCAGAGTTTAACACGGGTGGTGGAGCACCCGAAACAGGGAGTGTCCAAGAGGCCAGAGCGACAGGAGCACAGAGAACCTCGCAGGGTTATGGAGCTGGAGGGGATTGTGGAGACAGAGGGGTTTTGACACACAAGCTTGATGAATGTGCATTGAATATGCAGGGCTTGGCTATAATCACACTACATTTACCTTCTCCATCCACAACCTGCAACAAATCTGCTTCTCTCGTGTTCCCTTTGGGCTGTAACTTAAAACCTGATGATCTTAATCCTGAACTTTATTTTTTTTAAAGAAAATCACGCTCTGCTTTCTGATAATTCTAAGTTGCGCATGATCAAGAATGAACATCAAGCTGCCTGTTAGTAAAAAAAAAAGGACAGCTGATCATTTATGACACACTGCTGGGGAAGGATTTGGACACCAGGCTGAGAATGTTAAAATCATAGAGTCGCTTAGCTTAGGAGCCAGTGGGGGTCAGTGAGCACAGGGGCGATGGGTGGACCAGACTTGTCCTGGGTTAGGTTACCGCGATCGGAGTTTTGGATGACCTCCGGTTTAGGGCCATGTGAGCTTTTGCATCCCGCTGGGAGGCCGGGTTTGATGCCTGACCCGAAAGCTGGCACTTCTGACAGTGTAGCACTCGCTCAGTGGGACTCGCACTCAATCCCTTTTCAGTTCACCCAGGGTAGACCTGGGAGGGCTGAGGTGGTTAATAGGGACATAAAGACGCCACACCCACCCGCCCCATTCCCTGTCCTGGAGGTGTCATGGGTTGTACTGCCTCCTTGTGGCATTAGGCATGGTTTTTGTTGCACAGCAACTGGCATTTATGGGGAGACAGTGCTTCCCACTCGAAAAAGGGTCAAGAACGAGAGGGCACAGGTTTAAAGTGATGTGGCAAAAAAAGCAAATGCGAGGTGAGGGAAAAAAACTTGTAAACAGCGAGTGGTTCGGGTCTGGAATGCACCGCCTGGAAGTGTGACAGAGGCAAGTTCAATCGAGGCATTCAAGAGGGCGTGAGATGACTGTTTCCATTCAAATAATGTGCAGGGGTTATGGGGAAAAGGCAGGACAGTGGCCCTAGGTCACAATGCTCGTTTGGAGAGCTGGCGCAACAACGATGGGCCGAATGGCCTCCTGTGCCTTTAAAAATTTCTGTGACTCTGTGATAATGGTGATCTCACTGGACTAGTGATCCAGAGGCTAATGACCTGGGGGACAAGGGTTCAAATCCCACCATCGCAGCAGGTAGATTTTAAATTCAATTAATAAACCTGGAATTGTAAAGCTAGCCTTAGTAATGGTGACCATGAAGCTATCATCGATTGTTGTTGAAACCCCTCTGGTTCACTGATGTCCCTTTTAAGGAAGGAAATCTGCCGTCCTTACCCGGTCTGGCCTACTTGCGACTCCAGACCCACAGCAATGTGGTTGACCCTTAACTGCCCCCTCTGGTGTGATGGTTCAAAGGCAATTAAGGGATGGGCAACAAATGCTCACCTTGCCAGCCACACCCATGCCCCGTGAAAGAATAAGTTTTTAAAAATGTAAATAGCACCTTTAAGTGAAATTCCCCGAGGTGCTTCACCTGGATCATTTATTGAACCTAAATTGATGTTGAGCCGCACGTTGAGACACTAAGGCAGGCCTCCAAAAGCTTGGTCAAAGACCCGAGACACACGATTCCTCAATTAAGGAGCAATTGTCATGAGACGATGCAAAAAATAACTTCTAACCCCATCGTTCTGTGTGTGGTACTTCCTACAATTAGTGACACTCCGTTTGAGTACTTCAGCCAAACTATAGCAAAAACAACTTGTAATGAAACGTCTCAAAGCTCTTAGGAACGTTCTAAAAACAAAGTATGACCCCCCCCCCCGCCCCGAACCACATAAGGAGATAGTAAGGCAGCTGATAAAGGGGTAGGTTTTAAGGTGCATCTAAAAAGGGAGAAAGTGAGATAGGTGGATAGGTGGCGAGGTTTAGGGCGGGAATTCCAGAGCTCAGGGCCCCGGGCAGCTGAAGGCACGGCCCCCACCGATGGTGGAGCGATTAAAATCGGGGGATGCTTGAGAGGCCAGGATTGGAGGAGCGCAGAGATCTCGGAGGGTTGTGTGGGCGGATCACGTGAAATCACAAATTACTGCGGATTGGGTTTCTGTAGTGATGGCACTCCTTTCCCCAACTTTTCAAAAGCTCATCCTCGAGGAGCCATGGGGTGGGAGGGGATTACAGGGAGTTTTGGGGGTTGGTGGCGGGGGCGGGGGAGGATGAGAATTTTATAATTAAGGCGTTGCTTGACCGGGAGCCAACATAGCGCAGAGAGCATGGAGGGTGATGAGGGTATTTGGTGCGTTAGTACATGGGCAGCAGAGTTTTGGACGACACTCCAGTTTATGGATGTGGGAGATCAGATTGGAGGTGTGTTGGAATACCCAAGTCTAGTGGTAACAGAGACATAGATGAGAGTTTCAGCAGCAGTTGAACTGAGGCAGGCCAAGTCAGGCGATGTTACGGAGGTGGAAATAGACAGTCTTAGAGATTATGCACTTTTTTCCCTTTATTCCATGGACTGGGACAGCATTTATTGTCCATCTCTAATTACCCTTGAGAAGGTGGTGGTGAGCTGCCTTCTTGAACCGCTGCAGTCCCTGTGGTGTAGGTACACCCACAGCGCTGTTAGGGAGGGAGTTCCAGGATTCTGACCCAGCGACAGTGAAGGAACGGCCGATATATTTCCAAGTCAGGATGGTGAGTGGCTTGGAGGGGAACTTGCAGGTGGTGGTGTCCACATGCGTCTGCTGCCCTTGTCCTTCTAGGTGGTAGCGGTCGAGGGTTTGGAAAGTGCCGTTGGAGGAGCTTTGGTGAGTTGCTATGAGGCTGGGTCAAATCAGACACCCAAGTTGCAAACAGTTTGATTAGTCTGCCTGACAGTTGCCAGGGAGGGAGAGATGGAGTCGGCAACTAGGGAACGGAATTTGGACTGAAAACAGTGGCTTCAGATTTCCCCCATATTTAATTGAGGAAATTTCTGTACTGGATGTCGGATAAGCAGCCTAATAATTTAGCAACATTGGAGGAGTAGAGAGAGAGAGATGGTGGTGAGGTAGAGCCGGGTGTCGTCAGCGTATGAGAAAGGTTTCAGATGTCACCGAGGGGCAGCACGCAGGATGACTTACTGATACCCTGTAGAGGCGGGGAGCGGGTGGAGGCAGTGACATAGTGGTATTGTCACCGGACTAGTAATCCAGAGACGCAGGGTAATGCTCAGGGGGCCCGAATCCCACCATAGCAGATGTTGAAATTTGAATTAAAAAGTCTGACGATGACCACAAAGCCGTTTGCCAATTATCATAAAAACCCATCTGGTTGGCTAATGCCCTTGAGGGTAGGAAATCTGCCGTCCTTACCCAGTCTGGCTTACATGTGACTCAGACCCACAGCGATGTGGTTTACTCTTAAGTGGCATTTAGGGTTGGGCAATAAATGCTGGCCTACCCATACAACCAATTAAAAAAAAAAACCCTTAGATATATTCACTCCTAGAAATATTGTTAAGCTTTCTAGTATCCTTTGCAAACTCTGCCGCACTCACAAGTACCTCCTGAAAACACTGATACCCTCTCTTAACGCTGCCTGCAAATATTAGCACACGCTTTGGAGCTGCACGTAAATAGTGATAGATCCCTGGGGACTCCCTCCTTACAAGTGACCCCTGCTGAGACTCCCTTCCAAGTGTTGGCGTACTCCTGGGCACTGTCCCCGCTAAGCTTGTGCGTCCACACAGGCCTCGTTCCAAGTGGCACCCGTGGCTGTGAATGTCGCCCCTGAGCAGCCGCATGGCAACCCGCAAGTAACCACACAGGCTGCATGTGTGGTGACTCTGTTAAGTTACCCTACAGCATTTAAAGGGGCCACACGCTTGACAAAATCTGACCGGGGCACAAGGCTCCCTTGAGATAAGCTTCTGAAAGTTGGCAGTTCCTCATGGAAAACAGCATCATCATCACAGAGAGCCAATTTGGTTAATCTATGGTAGTCAGTGATTTTTTTTTTTACAAATGCAGCAACCTAGAGACCGGTTAAGCAAATCGGATAGGCCCATAAACCCCCTCCGATCTAAAGCAAAGACCTCGGGACATCCCAAAGTGCTCGAAGGCTAACCAACGTTTTGAAGCTTGTAAAACGGGTAATAGGGCTCCCAATTTGGGCACGGTAACATCCCAAAAAAAGTCAAGGTGATGATGTTCGAGGGATAAGTATCGGTCAGGACGCCGGAGAAAACTCCGTCAACCCCTGCTTTCCTTTGTAACAGGAGCCATGGGATCTCCAACCTCTACCCCGGAGGGCAGACGGTCCTTCGGTTTAACGTCTTGTCCAAAAGACATCACCTCTGACAGTGCGGCGTCCCTCCGCACTGGCACCGGGATTGTCAGCCGAGAGTTTGTGCTTCGGTTTCTGGAGTGGAATGCGAACTCACGGCCTTCAAGACTCTGAGGAAAGAGTATCACCCACCGAGCCACGTAGCCTAGAGACAGATGATGCAAATCAAAAGCATCGAGCTCTCTGGGGTAGCGCAGAAATCTGGTCAAGTCGGATCCTGTGGCTTAATGTGGAACTTAATTTTTTTTATTATTCATTCACGGGATGTGGGCTTCGCTGGCTGGGCCAGTGTTTATTGCCCATCACTAGTTGCCCTGAGAAGGTGGTAGTGAGCTGCCTTCTTGAACCGCTGCAGTCCATGTGGTGTAGGTGCACCCACAGTGCTGTTAGAGAGGGAGTTTCAGGATTTTGATCCACCGAAAGTGAAGGAACGGGCGATATATTTCCAAGTCAGGATGGTGAGTGGCTTGGAGGGGAACTTCCAGGTGGTGGTGTTCCCATCTATCTGCTTCCCTTGTCCTTCTAGATGGTAGTGGTCGTGGGTTTGGAAGGTGCTTTCTAAGGAGCCTTGGTGAATTTCTGCTGTGCATCTTGTAGATGGTACACACTGCTGCTACTGTTCATTGGTGGTGGAGGGCTTGAATGTTTGTGGATGTGATGCCAAACAAGTGGCTGCTTTGTCCTGGATGGTATCAAACTTCTTGAGTGTTGTTGGAGCTGCACTCATCCAGGCAAGTGGGGAGTATTCCATCACACTCCTGACTTGTGCCTTGTAGATGGTGGACAGGCTTTGGGGTGTCAGGAGGTGAGTTACTCTCTGCAGGATTCCCAGCCTCTGACCTGCTCTTGTAGCCACAGTATTTATATGGCTAGTCCAGTTCAGTTTCTGGTCAATGGCAACCCCCAGGATGTTGATAGTGGGGGATTCAGTGATGTTAATGCCATTGAACATCAAGGGGCGATTGTTGGATTCTCTCTTGTTGGACCTGGCCATTGCCTGGCACTTGTGTGGCGTGAATGTTCCTTGCCACTTGTCAGCCCAAGCCTGGATGTTGTCCAGGTCTTGCTGCATTTGGACATGGACTGCTTCAGTATCTGAGGAGTCGCAAATGGTGCTGAACATTGTGCAATCATCAGCGAACATCCCCACTTCTGACCTTATGATGGAAGGAAGGTCACTGATGAAGCAGCTGAAGATGATTGGGCTGAGGACACTACCCTGAGGAGCTCCTGCAGTGATGTCCTGGAGCTGAGATGACTGACCTCCAACAACCAACTTCCTTTGTGCTAGGTATGACTCCAACCAGCAGAAAGTTTTCCCCCTGATTCCCATTGACTCCAGTTTTGCTAGGGCTGCTTGATGCCACACTCTGTCAAATGCTGCCTTGATGTCAAGGGCAGTCACTCTCCCCTCACCTCGGGAGTTCAGCTCTTTTGTCCATGTTTGAACCAGGGCTGTAATGAGGCCAAGAGCTGAGTGACCCTGGTGGAACACAAACTGAGCGTCATTGCGCAGGTTATTGCTCAGCAAGTGCTGCTTGATGACCCCTTCCGTTACTTTACTGATGATCGAGAGTAGACTGATGGGGCGGTAATTGGCCGGGTTGGATTTGTCCTGCTTTTTGTGTACAGGACATACCTGGGCAATTTTCCACATAGCCGGGTAGATGCCAGTGTTCTGGAGCAGCTTGGCTAGGGGCGTGGCAAGTTCTGGGGCACAAGTCTCAAGTACTATTGCCAGAATATTGTCAGGGCCCAATGCCTTTTCAGTATCTTCAGCCGTTTCTTGATATCACGTGGAGTGAATTGACTTGGCTGAAGACTGGCATCTGTGATGCTGGGGACCTCTGGAGGAGGCTGAGATGGACCATCCACTCAGCACTTCTGGCCGAAGATGGTTGCGAATGCTTCAGCCTTATCTTTTGCACTGGGTCTCCTCCATCATTGAGGATTGTGGAGCCACCTCCTCCAGTGAGATGTTTAATTGTCCACCACCATTCATGACTGGATGTGGCAGGACTGCAGAGCTTAGATCTGATCCATTGGTTGTGGGATCACTTAACTCTGCCTATCACTTGCTGCTTATGCACACAAGTAGTCCTGTGTTATAGCTTCATCAGGCTGACACCTCATTTTTAGATATGCCTGGTGCTGCTCCTGGCATGCCCTCCTGCACTCTTCATTGAAGCAGGGTTGATCCCCTGGCTTGATGGTCATGGTAGAGTGGGGGATATGCTGGACCATGAGGTTAGATTGTGTTCGAGTACAATTCTGCTGCTGCTGATGGCCCACAGCGCCTCATGGATGCCCAGTCTGAGTTGCTAGATGTGTTTGACATCTATCCCATTTAGCATGGTGGTAGTGCCACACAACATGATGGAGGGTATCCTCCATGTGAAGGCGGGGTTTTGTCTCCACAACAACTGTGCGGTGGTCACGCCTACCGATACTGTCATGGACAGATGCACCTTCAGCAGGCAGGTTGGTGAGGATGAGGTGAAGTATGTTTTTCCCTCGTTGGTTCCCTCACCACCTGCCCAGTCTAGCAGCTATGTCCTTTAGGGCTCGGTCAGTAGTGGTACTACCAAGCCACTCTTGGTGATGGATATTGAAGTTAGAGTTCATTCTGCACCCCTGCCACCCTCAGTGCTTCCTCCAAGTGATGTTCAACAGTGATTCATCAGCTGAGGGAGGGCGGCGCGTGGTAATTAGCAGGAGGTTTCCTTGCCCATGTTTGACCTGATGCCATGAGACTTCATGGGGTCTGGAGCCGATGTTGAGGATTCCCAGGGAAACTCCCTCCCGACTGTATACCACTGCGTCACCACCTCTGCTGGGTGTGTCCTGCCGGTGGGACAGGACATATCCAGGGATGGTGATGGTGGAGTCTGGGACATTATCTGTAAGGTATGATTCCTTGAGGATGACGATATCAGGCTGTTGCTCGACTAGTCTGTGGGACAGCTCTCCCAGTTTTGGGACTGGCCCCCAGATGTTAGTAAGGAGGACCTTACAGGGTCGACAGGGCTGAGTTTACCGTTGTCGTTTCTGGTGCCTAGGTGGATGCTGGGTGGTCCGTCTGGTTTCATTCCTTTTTTGTGACTTTGTAGTGGTTTTTTACAACTGAGTGGCTTGCTAGGCTATTTCTGAGGGCACCTAAGAGTCAACCACATTGTTAGTGGGTCTGGAGTAAGGACAGCAGATTTCCTTCCCTAAAGGGCATTAGTGAACCAGATGGGTTTTTACAACAATCGACAATGGTTTCATGGTCATCGTTAGACTTTTAATTCCTGATTTTTATTGAATTCAAATTGCACTATCTGCCATGGTGGGATTCGAACCCGGGTCCCCAGAGAATTACCCTGGGTCTGGATCACTCACTAGTCCAGCAACACTACCACTATGTCATTGCCTCCCCTTTAAAAGAGACATGTCTAATCCTTTCATCTTGCACTCATCAGGACATTCTCAAGAATACCAATATAAGGGGGAAAGCAACAATCTACACTATGTGAAGAGAGTGCTGATTGGTTGGCAAGCGGTGTTTCCGTGGAGAATACACCATCGATGGTGCCAGTCACCTTGTTTGAAATTTAAACCAAGCAACTTTCACCCGGAGTGGTCAAGACATTGCCCTGAGGAATGAGTCAGTGAATGGCTGGTACTTATTTTGTTTAGCTGAAACAGGCACAATGTGTGTACATGTGCTTTCTGCCTGCAACATTCATTGTGCCTGTTTCAGCCAAACAAAGTAAGTGACGGCCATTCGCTGATTGGTCAAGGCATTGCCCTGAGGAACGAGTCAGCGAATGGCTGTCACTTATTTTGTTTAGCTGAAACAGGCACAAAGTGTGTACATGTTCTTTCCATCCGCAACATTCATTGTGCCTGTTTCAGCTAAACAAAGTAAGTGCCAGCCATTCGCTGCCTCATTCCTCAGGGCAATGCCTTGACCAATCAGGTTTAAATTTCAAACGATGCTTGGCAGTTAACTGTCAGTCACCATCAGTGGTGACTCCATGGCCACACCACTTGCCGACCAATCCGCACTCTCTTCACATACTATATAAATTGTTGTTTTCCCCCTTACGTTGGTATCCTTGCTAAGTGTCCTGATGAGTGCAAGACGAAAAGCTTTTGACGTCTCTTTTTTTTCAGCAACACTCCAAGTTCTGTACTACTCATTTTAAAAAAAAAAAATTAGACACTTCTAAATTCTCAAATGTTTATTTCAGCGCAGCGTCCTTGGGAAGGCTGATGTGAGCTGGTGGCCAGGAAGGGTGATGTTTGTTTTCCTGAAGCACTTGCATAGATCTCAATGTTACATCACTGCCATATCCATCTGCTCCCAATAAACAGCTGAAGTATTTTTTTTGTTCTCCTCTGCTGTGGTGAATTCTGTTGAACCTTGCGTCTTTTGTCGTTCATTTCAGATTAAGGTCCTGTGGTTTTTAGTGGCTTGGGCTACAGTGAAAACATACTTATTTATTTTTTCGCACCCCCCAATTTTTCCATCTCCGACCTCTCTTTCAAGATGCAGACTCTCACTGGGGTACGGGGTCGGGGTGGGGGTGTGGGGGGGGTCCTTTGATAGCGAAAAATTGGATAGGCCCTTGTCCTTTATTGCGAGAGGATTTGAGTACCGGAGTGGTCAAGACATTGCCCTGAGGAATGAGTCAGTGAATGGCTGGCACTTATTTTGTTAAGGTGTCTTGCTGCAATTGCATGGTGCCCTGACAAGTCCACACCTGGGGTATTTTGCACAGTTTTGGGGGTCCTTGCCAAAGAGAGGATATATGCTTGTCATGAAGGGAGCGCGTTGAAGGTTTACTGGACTAATCCCTGGGGTGGTGGGGTTGTCTGTCCCAGGAGGAGAGATTGAAGAGACTGGGCCGGTGTCCTCTAGGGTTCGGGAGAACCAGGGGGTGATCTCGTTGAGGCGTGCCAAAATCTTACAGGGCCCCACAGGGTCAACGATGGAAGGAGGTTTCCCCTGGCTGGGGGCGCAGGGTCTAGAACCAGGGTACGCAGTCTCAGAATAAGAGGTAGGACTGAGGCGAGGAGGAATTTCTTCACTGGGGGGTTGGTGACTCTTTGGAATTCTCTGCCCCAGAGGGAGTCTCAGCCACTGAGTATGTGTTTCTATCTTGAACATCGATTTCTAGATATCAAGGGACATGAGGTCAGTGCAGGAAAGTGGCATTGAGGTGGTAGATCAGCCGTGATCTTATTAAATGGCGCAGGAGGCTCGAGGGGCCAAATGGCCTACTCCTGCTCCTCCTATGCTTCTGTGAAATAAAGTTGCAAGGCTATTGGGGATGGATCCAGGGGGTTAGGGGTTGCTCTACAGGGAGCTGCCTGGACCCAATGGGCTGAATGGCCTCCTGTTGATCACTTTACCAACATTTGCAAATTTGGGGTGGTTTGATGTCCTACTTCAAACCATCATCATCCATTCCTGTTGGCCAAAGGCTTACATCAGCCTTCCCGACGGACCAAGTGCTGAAACAGATATCGCTTCTCAGAAACTTGAGAAATATTCAGCTTATTTTCCTTTCTATTCGCTATACTATTGCCAAGAAGCCCTGCACCCTTAGGCTTTCCAGCGTCTCACCACCAGACTTGTCCATGGTAACTCCGTCTCCTGCTTGCCTGTTAAGTGTCGCCGATTCAAATCCCACTCCAGGGACTCGAGCGTGTCACCCAGTCCCGGCACTGAGAGAGTGCCGCAGGCTGGCAAAAGCGCTGGCTTTCGAATGAGACGTTAACCTCGAGGCCCTGCCTGCTGCCTCCTGTGGATGTAAAAGACCCCATGGCCGTTAGTTGAAGAAGAGCGGGGAAAATTTCTCCCCTGGCGTCCTGGCCAATATCAATCCCCCCCCCCCGACTGACATCGTTCTCCTTTTTAATTTCAACACAGCAAAGAGAGAGGTTGTTATTGCCTGTCGCTGTTGGCGGAATATTGCCTTGCACAGAGATTAAAAACAAAAAAACTGCGGATGCTGGAAATCCAAAGCAAAAACACAAATACCTGGGGAAAATCTCAGCAGGTCTGGCAGCATCGGCGGAGATTCTCCTCCGATGCTGCCAGACCTGCTGAGTCTTTCCAGGTATCCCTGTCGTCTAACTCCCTGCCTTATCTTTCACCCTCTCTCTTTCCCACTCTCCAGTGGACTGTTGGGTGCCAACAATATTGCAGCTTTATCCTGGCTAAGTAAATTGAATCTGCTGTTTGCTGAGAGGACAAGCTGAAACTAGCTGACCGTAAACAGTGCAGAGATTTTTTTTTTCAAAGCCTCTCTTCATATCTGTGGTCTTGACATACACAAAGGTGATTGTGCCAGGAGGACTTTGATTTTCATGCAGCATTCCATTGTAGTGGGCAGTGGTTTTCGGGTTGCTAAATTGGCTGCGTTTTTTTAAAAAAAGCTACCATTCAAAAAGCTCCGGGAGAGTTTTATTTCTGTTAACGAGCTGTGTGTTTGCCAATGCTAAACCCCCCCCCCCCCCCCCGCGCCCTCCAGTCATGGCCCAGACTAATCCCTGGCGCTGGAGAGCGAAAAGGGCACAGTTAAGTTTTCTGGTTCTCACCCGCCCCACCCGAGTGTGAGCGAGACGTGGCTAAATGCAGAGGAATGATAAAGAGGGACTTGCGTTTGTATAGCGCCCGGCACAATCTCAGGACACCCCCCCCCCCCCCCCCCGAAGCGCTTTACCGGCCACCGGACTACTTTTGAGGCATGGTCACTGTTGCAATGTAGGAAGTGCAGCGGCCAGTTTATGCACAGTAAGCTCCAACACACAGCAAGTGTGCTAACGGCCAGATAATCGTTTATGTCGACAAGGGATAAATATTGTCCGCGGCACTGGGGTGGAGCCCCCTACTGCTACTGCCCTCCCTCTTAGTAGACTCGTGGATGCCTACAGTACAGAGGAGGCCATTCGGCCCATCGTGTCCGCGCCCAGTCAACAAAGACCTGACTACACTAATCCCATTTTCCAGCGCTTGGCCCATAGCCCTGGAGGCTATGGCAACGTAAGTGAATATCTAAATACTGCTAAAATGTTAGGAGAGTTTCTGACTCAACCACCCTTTCAGGCAGTGAGTTCCACCCTCTTGGTGAAAAACTTTCTCCTCAACTCCCCTCTTAGCCTTCTACCTCTTACCTTAAATCTACGCCCCCCTGGTTATTGATCCCTCTACTAATGAAAAAAGTGCCTTCATATCCACCCTATCTATGCCCCTCATATTCTTATACACCTCTATCAGGTCCCCTCCCAACCTTCACTGCTCCAAGGGAAACAACTCCAGCCTCTCCAATCTTCCCTGGTGGCTCAGACCCTCCAGCCCAGGCAGCATCCTAGTACATCTCCTCTGCACCCCCTCCAGTAGCGCCATTGGATCTTTTAGGTCCTACTGAGGGCGGACTGGGGCCTCCTGTTTACAGCCACGTCCAACAGCCAGCATAACCGGATTAGGAGTGTCGGCCGTGGTCCGTGGGGTGAAGAACCCCACAACGCGCACTCTAGAAAAGTGAGCAGCCAAGAGAGGGTGGGGAGGGGGGGGGGGATGATTGCTGCTCTGTGTGCAGACTCAAAAGTGTTGCGGGATAATAAAAGATGCTCTCAAGGACAGCTCCGGGTGGAGTGAGACGGCGTTCCGGAGAAGAGGAAGCTCCAGATCGCAGGGATGAAGGGAATCCCCCAAAAAAGCCTGCCCTGTTGGGTAGCAGTAGCCACTCCAGAGGCCTGTCTCTCTCTCTCTCTCTCTCTCTCTCCATGCCACTACTGCGGGAGTGCCACATTGTCAGGAGGTGCCACCTTTCAGGCGGAACATTAAACAAAGGCCCTGCCTGCCCCCCCTCGGATGGGTGCGAAAGATCCCGCGGCCACTGTTTCCAAGAGGAGTGAAGGAATTCTCTCCCGTGTCCTGAGCCAGAGTTCAGCTGAGTCATGATCACATAACTGTTTGTGGGAGCTTGCTGTGCGCAGATGGGCTGCTGTGTTTCCTATGTTACAGCAATGGCTACACTTCAAAAAGCACTTTGTTGTCTGTGAAGCACTTTGGGACACCCTGAGCTTGTATAAGGCGCCATGCCAATGCACGTTCTTGCTTCCACAGTGGACGGGAACGCTGCATTGTCCTGCGGATGTGGGATTGTGGAGGAGGTGGTGAACTCTGACCCCGTGAGAATGGTCTCGGGGGTGGGGGGTGTCAAGGAATTTTAGTTACGTGGACATATTGGAGAAGTTGGGGCTGTTTCTCTTGGAGAAGAGCAGGTTGAGAGGAGATTTGACAGAGGTACTCAAAACCATGAGGGGTGTGGACAGAGTAGACGGGGAGAAACTGTTTCCCTTGGTGGAAGGATCGAGAGCACAGATTGAAGGTAATTGGCAAAAGAAGCAATGGAGACACAAGGAGAAACTTTTTTCACGCAGCGAGTGGTCAGGATCTGGAATGCGCTGCCTGAGTGTGGTGGAGGCTGGATCCATTGAGGCATTCGAGAGGGAATTAGATTGTTATCTGAAAAGGAAGAATGTGCAGGGTTACAGGGAGCGGCACTCGGTGAATTAGACCTTCAGAGACGGTGCTGAGTGGCCTCCTCCTCTGCTGCAGTTCTGTCACTTCTTTTGTCACCTCTGTTCCACATGGCTGTGTGCCCAGAGTTGACCAGGTTGCTGTGTAAGACGCTCAGAGGTTCAGGCATGTCACCGAGTGTGTTGTGGCGCTGGTTTCCTGTGCATTCATCGATGACCTATTTACACAACTCTCCAGTCGAATTGCCTTAAACGGTTTCAATTCTGATAATGTGTAAAAGAATTTGCTTTGGCAGTTGGTAGTGGAAACTTGATGTTCAAAGAGACGTGCATCTCTGGACGGAGGGGAAACTGTGCAACAACTAGTCTCCGCCCTGCCACTGGTTACCTGCTGCTGAAACCTTGATCCATTCTGTTTCTACCTCTTAATCTTCTAGACTTGAGGAAACACAAGCCTAGATTAAACAACCTGCACTGGTATTGTATTGCTCTGGTTTACCCCATTATTCTCGTTCCTGGATATGGGTCTGGACAACTCCTGACGATTACTGATTCCACGCACCCTAAGTGAAGTGAGTGTGGGAGGTGTTGACCAGTTCTGTTGAAAACGACCCACAACAGTAAACTGGCAGTGGTTGATGCTAATGAGCAATCTTAATTGGGGAAGGTTGTTACACATTGTGAAATATCACAACGGTGCAGTAGTAGGCTCTCCACTGAGGTTGGGTTGGAATGCAATGACAGTGTAGAGGGAGCTTGACTCTGTATCTAACCCCATGCTGTACCTGTCCTGGGAGTGTTTGACGGGGACAGTGTAGAGGGAGCTTTACTCTGTATCTAACCCCGTGCTGTACCTGCCCTGGGAGTGTTTGATGGGGACAGTGTAGAGGGAGCTTTACTCTGTATCTAACCCCGTGCTGTACCTGTCCTGGGAGTATTTGACGGTGACAGTGTAGAGGGAGCTTTACTCTGTATCTAACCCCGTGCTGTACCTGTCCTGGGAGTATTTGACGGTGACAGTGTAGAGGGAGCTTTACTCTGTATCTAACCCCGTGCTGTACCTGTCCTGGGAGTGTTTGATGGGATAGTCTGGAGGGAGCTTTACTCTGTATCTAACCCCGTGCTTTACCTGTCCTGGGTGTGTTTGATGGGGACAGTGTAGAGGGAGCTTTACTCTGTATCCAACCCCGTGCTGTACCTGTCCTGGGAGTGTTTGATGGGGACAGTCTAGAGGGAGCTTTACTTTGTGTCTAACCCCGTGCTGTACCTGTCCTGGGAGTGTTTGATGGGGACAGTGTAGAGGGAGCTTTACTCTGTATCTAACCCCATGCTGTACCTGTCCTGGGAGTGTTTGATGGGGACAGTCTGGAGGGAGCTTTACTCTGTATCTAACCCTGTGCTGTACCTGTCCTGGGAGTGTTTGATGGGGACAGTGTAGAGGGAGCTTTACTCTGTATCTAACCCCGTGCTGTACCTGTCCTGGGAGTGTTTGATGGGGACAGTGTAGAGGGAGCTTTACTCTGTATCTAACCCAGTGCAGTACCTGTCCTGGGAGTGTTTGATGGGGACACTGTAGAGGGAGCTTTACTCTGTATCTAACCCCGTGCTGTACCTGTCCTGGGAGTGTTTGATGGGGACGGTGTAGAGGGAGCTTTACTCTGTATTGAACCCTGTGCTGTACCTGTCCTGGGAGTGTTTGATGGGGACAGTGTAGAGGGAGCTTTACTCTGTATTGAACCCTGTGCTGTACCTGTCCTGTGAGAAATTGATAACTCCATGGCCTAACCAGAGACTGTTCCACTTTCCCTTCTTTTTGTGAGTGAAAACATTGTAATGGAGAAAACTCTCCTGAGACTCTTATATAAAGTGCTTATCTGGTTACTGACAAACATTCTGCAGATTAAAGTCATTGAGCTTTAAATGCTGCAAGCTATTTTTGTTTAATGCAGGATTTCGGCGCCAGTCCAGGTCTTGCTTTCTCTTATCTCTCCCGCACCAATGCTGTGAAGGAAGTCATCCACTTTTGGACTCTTTTTTTAAGTATAAGGTCCGGAATTTAAAAGTAATGAGGCAGTGAAAAGCTGTAAAATAAGTAAGAATCTGTGCACCTGGTGCTTAGCATATTTTTCCCTGCCTGCAGTTGAGGCATCCAAGCCTGGTACATCAGAGTTTGTTGCCAGTCGTCTTCAGATAGCTGATCTACATCGGAGCGGTGATGGTGCCTATACAGTGAGCCCACGGTCCTGCAGGAGGTGGTGATGATTGGTTTTAGCAGGTACAGCATGGGGTTAGATACAGAGTAAAGCTCCCTCTACACTGTCCCCATCAAACTCTCCCAGGACGGGTACAGCACAGGGTTAGATACAGAGTAAAGCTCCCTCTACACTGTCCCCATCAAACACTCCCAGGACAGTTACAGCACGGGGTTAGATACAGAGTAAAGCTCCCTCTACACTGTCCCCATCAAACACTCCCAGGACAGGTACAGCACAGGGCTAGATACAGAGTAAAGCTCCCTCTACACTGTCCCCATCAAACACTCCCAGGACAGGTACAGCACGGGGTTAGATACAGAGTAAAGCTCCCTCTATACTGTCCCCATCAAACACTCCCAGGACAGGTACAGCACGGGGTTAGATACAGAGTAAAGCTCCCTCTACACTGTCCCCATCAAACACTCCCAGGACAGGTACAGCACGGGGTTAGATACAGAGTGAAGCTCCCTGTTTTGGATCACTGTTTGCTGAATAGTTGATGGAAGTGTACGTGTCTGGGGTGAAGGGAGACAGGATCTGCTGCGGTTGTTCAGATGTTTGGGCCCCTGTTATTTTTTTCCACACCTGTCTGTCCCCACCACAGCCCTTGTCCAAGTTACAAATGACATCCTCTGTGTGAATGTGACTGCAGTGAACTATCTCTACCCCTCCCTCTATCACACACCACCCCCCCTCCGTCCCTCTCGACCTGCCTGCAGCTTTGTCACGGTTGACCACCTCCTCTAAATGTCCTGTTTGTTCTGCTGGGTGGGACTGCACTCGCTCAGGTCCATTCTTATCTATCCAGTTGCAGCCGGAGAACCGCCTACAGTGGTCTCAGTTCGTGCTCTTGCCTCTGGTGTCCCCCTCAAGGGATCAATCCTTTTCCCCTTCCCATTTCTTACCTACGTGCTGTTCCATGGTAGACATCTCAGCCCACAACTTCGAGACCCACGTGGACCTTGATGGGCCTCGGCTCCAGCTCTCCACCACCTCTCTCGACCCCCTCTACTGCCTCCCTGTGGCCTGACGTCGCAGAGTAGATGAGCAGAGATTTCCTGCACCCTAGTTCGGTGTTGGCAAGACTGAAGCCATCGTTTTTGTTCCCCACCATGAACTGCACATGGAGATAGTTGGACAGCTTGTCCAGGGATCGGTTTTAAGGCATGTTTTAAAGGAGGAGAGCGAGAGGGAGGGAGGGAGGGCGTGACAGCCAGCGAGAGGGAGGGAGGGCGTGACAGCCAGTGAGAGGGAGGGAGGGAGGGCGTGACAGCCAGCGAGAGGGAGGGAGGGAGGGCGTGACAGCCAGCGAGAGGGAGGGAGGGAGGGCGTGACAGCCAGCGAGAGGGAGGGAGGGAGGGCGTGACAGCCAGCGAGAGGGAGGGAGGGAGGGCGTGACAGCCAGCGAGAGGGAGGGAGGGCGTGACAGCAACAGAGAGCGGGAGGGAGGGAGGGAGGGAGGGCGTGACAGCCAGCGGGAGGGAGGGAGGGAGGGAGGGCGTGACAGCCAGCGGGAGGGAGGGAGGGAGGGAGGGAGGGCGTGACAGCCAGCGGGAGGGAGGGAGGGAGGGAGGGCGTGACAGCCAGCGAGAGGGAGGGAGGGAGGGAGGGCGTGACAGCCAGCGAGAGGGAGGGAGGGAGGGCGTGACAGCCAGCGAGAGGGAGGGAGGGCGTGACAGCAACAGAGAGCGGGAGGGAGGGAGGGAGGGAGGGCGTGACAGCCAGCGGGAGGGAGGGAGGGAGGGAGGGCGTGACAGCCAGCGGGAGGGAGGGAGGGAGGGAGGGAGGGCGTGACAGCCAGCGGGAGGGAGGGAGGGAGGGAGGGCGTGACAGCCAGCGGGAGGGAGGGAGGGAGGGAGGGCGTGACAGCCAGCGGGAGGGAGGGAGGGAGGGAGGGTGTGACAGCCAGCGGGAGGGAGGGAGGGAGGGAGGGCGTGACAGCCAGCGGGAGGGAGGGAGGGAGGGCGTGACAGCCAGCGGGAGGGAGGGAGGGCGTGACAGCCAGCGGGAGGGAGGGAGGGAGGGTGTGACAGCCAGCGGGAGGGAGGGAGGGAGGGTGTGACAGCCAGCGGGAGGGAGGGAGGGCGTGACAGCCAGCGAGAGGGAGGGAGGGAGGGCGTGACAGCCAGCGAGAGGGAGGGAGGGAGGGCGTGACAGCCAGCGGGAGGGAGGGAGGGAGGGCGTGACAGCCAGCGAGAGGGAGGGAGGGAGGGCGTGACAGCCAGCGAGAGGGAGGGAGGGAGGGCGTGACAGCCAGCGAGAGGGAGGGAGGGAGGGAGGGCGTGACAGCCAGCGAGAGGGAGGGAGGGAGGGCGTGACAGCCAGCGGGAGGGAGGGAGGGAGGGCGTGACAGCCAGCGAGAGGGAGGGAGGGAGGGAGGGCGTGACAGCCAGCGAGAGGGAGGGAGGGAGGGCGTGACAGCCAGCGAGAGGGAGGGAGGGAGGGAGGGCGTGACAGCCAGCGAGAGGGAGGGAGGGAGGGAGGGCGTGACAGCCAGCGAGAGGGAGGGAGGGCGTGACAGCCAGCGAGAGGGAGGGAGGGAGGGAGGGCGTGACAGCCAGCGAGAGGGAGGGAGGGAGGGCGTGACAGCCAGCGGGAGGGAGGGAGGGAGGGAGGGCGTGACAGCCAGCGAGAGGGAGGGAGGGAGGGCGTGACAACAACAGTCATTTAGGGATGAAAATCCAGGGCCTGGGGCCCTGGCAACTGAAGGCACATCCTTCTCTGGTGGAGTGAGGGAAATCGGGAATGTGAGAGGCCAGAGTTGGAGGAACACTGAACTCTCGAAGGGTTGTAGGTGGTTACAGAGATGGGATACAGATTCATGAGGTAGGGGATCGTTCCTAGAGCACAAAATAAAATCTGTTTTTACTGACCATGGTTTCTTTGGTCATTGAAGGACCAGACCACGATCTCTGTAGAGTGGTACAACTGGCCAGGCCATCATTGCCATTTCTTCCAGTTAAATAATGGGGAGACTGAAGCCATCATTTTTTTTTTCCTTCTGATCCCAAGTCCAAACTCCCGTTGCCTAACTACCAACTCCACCCTTGATTTCGAACCCTTCCACGGCCTCGCTGCGCTCTTATCTCTGTAACCTCCTCCACACCCACAACCCTCCGAGATCCTCTGCATTCCTCCAATTCTGGCTCCCTGTGCATTCCCGACCATAATCGCTTGACAATCAGTGGCCCTGCCTTCAGCTGCCCGGGACCTAAGCTCTGGAATTCCCTCCCTAACCCCCTCCGCCTCTCTACCTCACTTGTATCGTTTAAGACACTCCGTTTAACCCTACCTCTTTGACCAAGCCTTTGGTTAACTGACCTGATATTTCCTTATGTGGCTCGGTGTCAAAGATTTGTTTCCTAACTCCCTTCCAAGTGCCTTGGGGAGTTTTATTATGTTAAAAGCGACATATCAGTGCCAGCTGTTGCTCTTTACCCCAGAGAGTGGTGAGAACGTGGAACTTGCTATCACAGGGAGTGTTGAGGCGAATAGTGTTGATGTGTTTAAGGGGGATAAACTCGAAGGAGAAAGGAACTGAGAGTTACGGTGATAGATTGAGAGACGTGGAGAATGGGAGGAGGCTCGAGTGGTGCCTAAACGCCAGCATGGACTCATTGGGCCGAGTGGCCTGTTTCTGTGACCCGCTTGTGGCTCTTAACGTCTGGAGCACAAGCATCTCGGTTGGGTGTGGGACCTCTATAACACTTTTTTTTTTGCAAATCGATGTGGCTTCTCTAACTGAGCCACTCGAGCACCCTCCGTGAATCACAAACCACCACAACCGGTTTAGATGGGGGTTTTGGTTTAAACTGTTCCAAAAGGTGAGCCAGATCATCAAGACAGGACGGGGCTGGGGGCGGGAGGAGGTTGCAGGGGAGCGGAAGTTCTTGTCGATTGATGGTTGCAGCTAAGGCTACCTTTATTTTTTTTTTTGTTGTCAAGTTTCACACGGCTCAGCATTTGCGTGAATTGTGAGCGGACCCCGCTGTTGTCACCCGCTGCCCCTTTAACCGTCTTAATTTTAAACTCGGTTTGTATCCCCTTGAGTTTGCGAGGCTTGAGGGGTGACTGCATCGAGGTGCTTATTCGACAGGGAGCGTGGGGCTGGGGAATCCAGAACACGGGGACGCAAACCTTCGAATTCAAGCTTCGTATTTGAGCTGTGTAGCTCGGGAGTGAAATCGAGGAGCACTCTCCCCCCCCGCCCCCCGCGCGTAGTGGAAAGACTTGGAATCTCGGCGATGCCTCCCAAAGCATTTTACAGCCAATGAAGCACTTGGGGAGGCGGGAAACGCAGCGGGTGATTGTTGTCGGCTGTTCCTCAGCTCCGGGGTGACGCCTCTCCTCGGGGGGTCTTCGTGCGATCGAACAGGGCCGCCGACTCCCGACCCATCTGTGCCCGGACCTTTGGGCACAAGGGAGGCAGGACATCCCACGAGGCAGCGGGATCCGGAGCGCGGGATTTGCTCCCGTTTCTTCTTTCCTCCTCTGCTGCCGCTCTGCCCCGTCCGCCGAGGCGTTTGGACTCGGCCTGATGGACAAGTTGCCGCTTTGAAGGATTGGCAGCGAGTTTCCCCCTCTGCCCCCACCCCCCACCCCTCCAGTCATTAATGTCAATGCTGCCACACTTCACGAAGAGCTTCCAGAGTGTCTTTGAAGCATTTCCTTTGTCCTCACCCCAGAACGTTAGCCACTTGAGAGCCCAGAAAACAGGACCCGTTGGTGGGGGTTGGGGAGATGTTTTCGGCCATCTGGACACAGTGACCAGTCCATCCTAGTTGACTTTGCAGGAGTATTGGAGGAACGCTTCTGGAGCTGGCTTCAAGAAGGGGGACACTAGCTTTGTTCGATGGCCGCCCCCCTCCTCCTGTTGAATCTGGAAGAGGGGCGGCGGCGGCAGAGGTATGGCCTGTGGAATTTCCTCTGGCTCTTGTATGTGTCGATGATGCTCAGTCCAGGTCTCGCTGCAGTACAGGAGTGTGGCGGCGACAGCTGCGCCGTACACCCGGGACTTTTTGCCGACTTGCGGAGGTCTTTGTTGTCGTCGAATGCTCGCTGGCCGTAGTTTGCAGAAGGCCGGCTCGGCGGGTCTGCTGACCGGGCCTCCTTGTCGACGGCGGGAGCCAAGGCACGGGAGGCGACAGGGAGCGGATTGCGCCGTGACGCGGATTGAGGGATAAGCATCGGCCTCGGCGCGCCCTCCCACCCCGTCGCGCCCGTCCGGAACGGTGGCCGCGGGAATCTCCTTTGTGCCCGCCGGTTCGGAGCCCTCGGTTTGGCGCCTTGCCCCTCGGAAGATTGGCGCCGCTCTCCCTCGGCGCTGGCGCAGCTGAGGGTCGACCTGGATTATCTGCAGGTCTCCAGCAGCCGGGCTGGAGCCCACCGCTTTCTGGCTCAGAGGCTGGAGTGCTCCCGGCTGCACCCCACACAGCTGCACCGCTTGCACAAAAAGGCCAGGATTTTCTGGAAAGGAAGTTGAGATTCTAATCAGTCGTGTGTGTGTGTGTGTGTGTCTCTGCCTTTCCTGCAGAACAGTGGGGACCAGGAGGTAAACAGGATGCCTGTTGGCCTGTGCAGAGACACCAGCTCCCCTGACAGCAATGACACCGCTTCACCGTTACAACTGTGTGCCTCACAGCAACCAGAGGTTACGCAGGAGCCTCTGCCTCCAATTTTATTTTCTTTAAAAACTGCCAACAGCCGGACGAGATGGTAAAATTATAGCCCCGGGCGATCGCCCCAACCTCCCGCTTTCCCCGTCCGGCACTCGGTGGTGGGGAGGGGGTGGGGGGGGGGAAAACCCGGTCGCGTTTGACGTGTGGGCTGTACTGTCGGAGCCGGTAGAAGGAGGGCCAGTCTGTACCTTGGGCCTGACTGAGACCTCTGACCCAATCGGGAGCTCTTCGGAGCAGGGTCAAGGGAGGGTCTGGTCGGCACCATGTCAACGAGGGCGCATCAAGGTACAGTCACAAAAGTGGAAAATTATCCTCCCTCTTCACCCGCATCCATGGGAGAAAAGGCAGTCTCTGTCTGTGAGCCTTTTTCTCTCCCTCTTTCTCGGCCTTTTCTTGTTCTCTCCCTCTCTCTCTTTTCTCTTTTTTTCTCTCTCTCTCTTTCTCTCTCTTTTCTCTCCTTTTCTCTCTCTCTCTTTCTCTCTCTCTCTCCTTTTTTCTCTCTTTCTCTTTTCTCTCTTTCTCTCTTTTCTTTTTCTCTCTCTTTCTCTCTCTCTCCTTTTCTCTCTCTTTTCTCTCTCTTTTCTCTCTCTCTTTTCTCTCTCTCTCTTCTCTCTCTCTTTTCTCTCTTTCTCTCTTTTTCTCTCCTCTCTTTTTCTCTCTCTCTTTTCTCTCTCTCTCCCTTTTCCCTCTCTCTCCCTTTCCCCCTCCCTCTCTCTCTCCCTTTCCCCCTCCCTCCCTCTCTCTCTCTCCCTTTCCCCCTCCCTCCCTCTCTCTCTCTCTCCCTTTCCCCCTCCCTCCCTCTCTCTCTCCCTTTTCCCCCTCCCTCCCTCTCTCTCCCTTTTCTCCCTCCCCCCCCCTCTCTCTCTCTCTCTCTCTCTCTCCCTTTTCCCCCTCCCTCCCTCTCTCTCTCTCTCCCTTTCTCCCCTCCCTCCCTCTCTCTCTCTCTCTCTCTCTCTCTCTCTCGCCCTTTTCCCTCTCCCTCCCTCTCTCTCTCTCTCTCTCTCTCTCTCTCCCTTTCCCCCCTCCCTCCCTCTCTCTCTCTCTCTCTCTCTCTCTCTCTCCCTTTCCCCCCTCCCTCCCTCTCTCTCTCTCTCTCTC
>NW_027599489.1:0-25676 GCF_964194155.1 Cetorhinus maximus
TGGTACTGCAGAGAGATCCGCTGCTAGACATGTCTCTGGTACAGCAGAGAGATCTGCTGCTGCACTTGTCTCTAGCACAGTGCAGAGATCTGCTGCTGGACATGTCTCTGGTACAGTGCAGAGAGATCTGCTGCTGGACATGTCTCTAGCACAGCAGACAGGTCTGCTGCTGGACATGTCTCTGGTGCAGCAGAGAGATCTGCTGTTGGACATATCCCTGACACAGCACAGAGATCTGCTGCTGGACATGTCTCTGTCACAGCAGAGAGATCTGCTGCTGGACATGTCTCTAGCACAGTGCAGAGATCTGCTGCTAGACATGTCTCTGGTACAGTGCAGAGAGATCTGCTGCGGGACATGTCTCTGGTACAGTGCAGAAAGATCTGTTGCTGGCCATGTCCCTGGCACAGTGCAGACAGATCTGCTGCTGGACATGTCTCTGGCACAGCAGAGAGATCTGCTGCTGGACATGTCCGTGGCACAGCATAGAGATCTGCTGCTGGACATGTCTCTGGCACAGCAGAGAGATCAGCTGCCGTACATGTCCCTGGCACAGCATAGATATCTGCTGCTGGACATGTCTCTGGCACAGTGGAGAGCTCTGTTGCTGGACATGTCCATGGTACAGCAGAGAGATCTGCTGCTGGACATGTCTATGGTACAACAGAGAGATCTGCTGCTGGACATGTCTCTGGTACAGCAGAGATCTGCTGCTGCATATGTCTCTAGCACAGTGCAGAGATCTGCTGCAAGACAAGTCTCTGGTACAGTGCAAAGAGATCTGCTGCAGGACATGTCTCTGGTACAGGGCAGAGATATCTGCTGCTGGAATTGCCTCTGATACAGCAGAGAGATCTGCTGCTGGACATGTCTCTGGCACAGCAGAGAGATCTGCTGCTGGACATGTCCCTGGCACAGCATAGAGATAGGCTGCAGGACATGTCTCTGGCACAGCAGAGAGATCTGCTGCTGGACATGTCTATGGTACAGCATGAGAGATCTGCTGCTGGACATGTCTCCAGCACAGCAGAGAGATCTGCTGCTGGACATGTCTCTGGTACAGTTCGGAGATATCAGCTGCTGGACATGTCTCTAGCACAGCAGAGATATCTGCTTCTGGACATGTCTCTAGCACAGCAGAGAGATCTGCTGCTGGACATGTCCCTGGTACAGCAGAGAAATCTGCTGCTGGACATGACTCTGGTAAAGCACAGAGATCTGCTGCTGGACAATGTCTCTAGCACAGCAGTGAGACCAGCTGCTGGACATTTCTCTAGCACAGCAGAGAGATCTTCTGCTGGACATGTCTCTGGCACAGCAGAGAGATTTGCTGCTGGACATGTCTCTAGCATAGCAGAGAGATCTGATGATGGGCATGTCTCTGGTACAGCAGAGAGATCTGCTGCTGGACATGTCTATAGCACAGCAGAGATATCCGCTGCTGGACATGTCTCTGTTACAGCAGAGAGATCTACTGCTGGACATGTCTCTGGCACAGCACAGAGATCTGCTGCTGGACATTTCTCTGGTACAGCAGAGAGATCTGCTGCAGAACATGTCTCTGGTACAGCAGCGAGATCTGCTGCTGGACATGTCTCTGGCACAGCAGAGAAATCTGCTGCTGGACATGTCCATGTTACAGCAGAGAGATCTGCTGCTGGACATATCCGTGGCACAGCAGAGTGATCTGCTGCTGGACATGTCTCTAGCACAGCAGAGCGATCTGCTGCTGAATATGTGTCTGGCACCGCAGAGATATCTGCTGCTGGACATGTCTCTGGTACAGCAGAGAGATCTGCGGCTGGACATGTCTCTGGTACAGCAGAGAGATCTGCTGCAGGACATGTCTCTGGTACAGCAGAGAGATCTGTTGCTGGACGTGTCCCTGTCAAAGTGCGGAGAGATCTGCTGTGGACATGTCTCTGCTGCAGCAGAGAGATCTGCTGTTGGACATTTCTCTGGTAGAGCAGAGAAATCTGCTACTGGACATGTCTCTGGTACAGCAGAGAGATCTGCTGCTGGACATGTCTCTGGTACAGCAGAGAGATCTGCTGCTGGACATGTCTCCTGCACATGAGAGAGATCTGCTGCTGGACAAGTCTCTAGTACAGCAGAGAGATCTGCTGCTAGCCATATCTCTGGCACAGCAGAGAGATCTGCTGCTGGACATGTCTCTGGCACAGCAGAGAGATCTACTACTGGACATGTCTCTGGCACAGCACAGAGATCTGCTGCTGGACATGTCTCTGGCACAGCTGAGAGATCTGCTGCTGGACATGTCTCTAGCAAAGCAGAGAGATCTGCTGCTGGACATGTCTATGGCAGAGCAGGGAGATCTGCTGCTGGACATGTCTCTGGCACAGCCGAGAGATGTGCTGCTGGACATGTCTCTGGTACAGCCGAGAGATCTGCTGCTGGACTTGTCTCTGGTACTGCAGAGAGATCTGCTGCTGGAAATGTCTCTGGTACAGCATAGGGATCTGATGCGGGAAATCTCTCTAGCATAGTGCATAGATCTGCTGCTAGACATGTCTCTGGTACAGTGCAGAGAGATCTGCTGCTGGACATGTCTCTAGCACAACAGACAGATCTGCTGCTGGACATGTCTCTAGTTCAGCAGAGAGATCTGCTGCTCGATAGGTCTCTGGCACAGCAGTGAGATCTGCTGCTGGACATGTCTCTGGTACAGCTTAGAGATCTGCTGCTGGACATGTCTCTGGCACAGCAGAGAGATCTGCTGCTGGACATGTCTCTAGCACAGTGCAGAGATCTGCTGCAGGACATGTCTCTGGTACAGTGCAGAGAGATCTGCTGCTGTTCATGTATCTGGTAAGGTGCAGAGAGATCTGCTGCTGGAATTGTCTCTGGTACAGCAGAGAGATCTGCTGCTGGACTTGTCTCGGGCACAGCAGAGAGATCTGCTGCTGTACATGTCCCTGGCACAGCATAGAGATCTGCTGCTGGAGATGTCTCTGGCACAGCAGAGAGATCTGCTGCTGGACATGTCTATGGTACAGCAGAGGGATCTGCTGCTGGACATGTCTATGGTACTGCAGAGAGATCCGCTGCTAGACATGTCTCTGGTACAGCAGAGAGATCTGCTGCTGCACATGTCTCTAGCACAGTGCAGAGATCTGCTGCTGGACATGTCTCTGGTACAGTGCAGAGAGATCTGCTGCTGGACATGTCTCTAGCACAGCAGACTGATCTGCTGCTGGACATGTCTCTGGTGCAGCAGAGAGATCTGCTGCTGGACATAGCCCTGACACAGCACAGAGATCTGCTGCTGGACATGTCTCTGTCACAGCAGAGAGATCAGCTGCTGGACATGTCTCTAGCACAGTGCAGAGATCTGCTGCTAGACATGTCTCTGGTACAGTGCAGAGAGATCTGCTGCAGGACATGTCTCTGGTACAGTGCAGAGAGATCTGTTGCTGGCCATGTCCCTGGCACAGTGCAGACAGATCTGCTGCTGGACATGTCTCTGGCACAGCAGAGAGATCTGCTGCTGCACATGTCCCTGGCACAGCATAGAGATCTGCTGCTGGACATGTCTCTGGCACAGCAGCGAGATCTGCTGCCGGACATGTCCCTGGCACAGCATAGATATCTGCTGCTGGACATGTCTCTGGCACAGTAGAGAGCTCTGCTGCTGGACATGTCTATGGTACAGGAGAGAGATCTGCTGCTGGACATGTCTATGGTACAACAGAGAGATCTGCTGCGGGACATGTCTCTAGTACAGTGCAGAGAGATCTGCTGCTGGACATGTCCCTGGCACAGTGCAGAGAGATCTGCTGCTGGACATGTCTCTGGCACAGCATCGAGATCTGCGGCTGGACATATCTCTGACGCAGCAGACAGATCTGCTGCTGGACATGTCCCTGCACAGCATAGAGATCTGCTGCTGGACATGTCTCTGGCACAGCAGAGAGATCTGCTGTTGGACATGTCTATTGTACAGCAGAGAGATCTGCTGCTGGACATTTCTATGGTACAGCAGAGAGATCTGCTGCTGGACATGTCTCTGGTACAACAGAGAGATCTGCTGCTGGACATGTCTCTAGCACAGCGCAGAGATCTGCTGCAGGACATGTCTCTGGTACAGCAGAGGGATCTGCGGCTGGACATGTCTATGGTACTGCAGAGAGATCCGCTGCTAGACATGTCTCTGGTACAGCAGAGAGATCTGCTGCTGCACTTGTCTCGGGCACAGCAGAGAGATCTGCTGCTGTACATGTCCCTGGCACAGCATAGAGATCTGCTGCTGGAGATGTCTCTGGCACAGCGGAGAGATCAGCTGCTGGACATGTCTATGGTACAGCAGAGGGATCTGCGGCTGGACATGTCTATGGTACTGCAGAGAGATCCGCTGCTAGACATGTCTCTGGTACAGCAGAGAGATCTGCTGCTGCACTTGTCTCTAGCACAGTGCAGAGATCTGCTGCTGGACATGTCTCTGGTACAGTGCAGAGAGATCTGCTGCTGGACATGTCTCTAGCACAGCAGACAGGTCTGCTGCTGGACATGTCTCTGGTGCAGCAGAGAGATCTGCTGTTGGACATATCCCTGACACAGCACAGAGATCTGCTGCTGGACATGTCTCTGTCACAGCAGAGGGATCTGCTGCTGGACATGTCTCCAGCACAGTGCAGAGATCTGCTGCTAGACATGTCTCTGGTACAGTGCAGAGAGATCTGCTGCGGGACATGTCTCTGGTACAGTGCAGAAAGATCTGTTGCTGGCCATGTCCCTGGCACAGTGCAGACAGATCTGCTGCTGGACATGTCTCTGGCACAGCAGAGAGATCTGCTGCTGGACATGTCCGTGGCACAGCATAGAGATCTGCTGCTGGACATGTCTCTGGCACAGCAGAGAGATCAGCTGCCGTACATGTCCCTGGCACAGCATAGATATCTGCTGCTGGACATGTCTCTGGCACAGTGGAGAGCTCTGTTGCTGGACATGTCCATGGTACAGCAGAGAGATCTGCTGCTGGACATGTCTATGGTACAACAGAGAGATCTGCTGCTGGACATGTCTCTGGTACAGCAGAGATCTGCTGCTGCATATGTCTCTAGCACAGTGCAGAGATCTGCTGCAAGACAAGTCTCTGGTACAGTGCAAAGAGATCTGCTGCAGGACATGTCTCTGGTACAGGGCAGAGATATCTGCTGCTGGAATTGCCTCTGATACAGCAGAGAGATCTGCTGCTGGACATGTCTCTGGCACAGCAGAGAGATCTGCTGCTGGACATGTCCCTGGCACAGCATAGAGATAGGCTGCAGGACATGTCTCTGGCACAGCAGAGAGATCTGCTGCTGGACATGTCTATGGTACAGCATGAGAGATCTGCTGCTGGACATGTCTCCAGCACAGCAGAGAGATCTGCTGCTGGACATGTCTCTGGTACAGTTCAGAGATATCAGCTGCTGGACATGTCTCTAGCACAGCAGAGATATCTGCTTCTGGACATGTCTCTAGCACAGCAGAGAGATCTGCTGCTGGACATGTCCCTGGTACAGCAGAGAAATCTGCTGCTGGACATGACTCTGGTAAAGCACAGAGATCTGCTGCTGGACAATGTCTCTAGCACAGCAGTGAGACCAGCTGCTGGACATTTCTCTAGCACAGCAGAGAGATCTTCTGCTGGACATGTCTCTGGTACAGCAGAGAGATCTGCTGCTGGACATGTCTATAGCACAGCAGAGATATCCGCTGCTGGACATGTCTCTGTTACAGCAGAGAGATCTACTGCTGGACATGTCTCTGGCACAGCACAGAGATCTGCTGCTGGACATTTCTCTGGTACAGCAGAGAGATCTGCTGCAGAACATGTCTCTGGTACAGCAGCGAGATCTGCTGCTGGACATGTCTCTGGCACAGCAGAGAAATCTGCTGCTGGACATGTCCATGTTACAGCAGAGAGATCTGCTGCTGGACATATCCGTGGCACAGCAGAGTGATCTGCTGCTGGACATGTCTCTAGCACAGCAGAGCGATCTGCTGCTGAATATGTGTCTGGCACCGCAGAGATATCTGCTGCTGGACATGTCTCTGGTACAGCAGAGAGATCTGCGGCTGGACATGTCTCTGGTACAGCAGAGAGATCTGCTGCAGGACATGTCTCTGGTACAGCAGAGAGATCTGTTGCTGGACGTGTCCCTGTCAAAGTGCGGAGAGATCTGCTGTGGACATGTCTCTGGTGCAGCAGAGAGATCTGCTGTTGGACATTTCTCTGGTAGAGCAGAGAAATCTGCTACTGGACATGTCTCTGGTACAGCAGAGAGATCTGCTGCTGGACATGTCTCTGGTACAGCAGAGAGATCTGCTGCTGGACATGTCTCCTGCACATGAGAGAGATCTGCTGCTGGACAAGTCTCTAGTACAGCAGAGAGATCTGCTGCTAGCCATATCTCTGGCACAGCAGAGAGATCTGCTGCTGGACATGTCTCTGGTACAGCTTAGAGATCTGCTGCTGGACATGTCTCTGGTACAGCTTAGAGATCTGCTGCTGGACATGTCTCTGGCACAGCAGAGAGATCTGCTGCTGGACATGTCTCTAGCACAGTGCAGAGATCTGCTGCAGGACATGTCTCTGGTACAGTGCAGAGAGATCTGCTGCTGTTCATGTATCTGGTAAGGTGCAGAGAGATCTGCTGCTGGAATTGTCTCTGGTACAGCAGAGAGATCTGCTGCTGGACTTGTCTCGGGCACAGCAGAGAGATCTGCTGCTGTACATGTCCCTGGCACAGCATAGAGATCTGCTGCTGGAGATGTCTCTGGCACAGCAGAGAGATCTGCTGCTGGACATGTCTCTGGTACAGTGCAGAGGGATCTGCTGCTGGACATGTCTATGGTACTGCAGAGAGATCCGCTGCTAGACATGTCTCTGGTACAGCAGAGAGATCTGCTGCTGCACATGTCTCTAGCACAGTGCAGAGATCTGCTGCTGGACATGTCTCTGGTACAGTGCAGAGACATCTGCTGCTGGACATGTCTCTAGCACAGCAGACAGATCTGCTGCTGGACATGTCTCTGGTGCAGCAGAGAGATCTGCTGCTGGACATAGCCCTGACACAGCACAGAGATCTGCTGCTGGACATGTCTCTGTCACGGCAGAGAGATCAGATGCTGGACATGTCTCTAGCACAGTGCAGAGATCTGCTGCTAGACATGTCTCTGGTACAGTGCAGAGAGATCTGCTGCAGGACATGTCTCTGGTACAGTGCAGAGAGATCTGTTGCTGGCCATGTCCCTGGCACAGTGCAGACAGATCTGCTGCTGGACATGTCTCTGGCACAGCAGAGAGATCTGCTGCTGCACATGTCCCTGGCACAGCATAGAGATCTGCTGCTGGACATGTCTCTGGCACAGCAGCGAGATCTGCTGCCGGACATGTCCCTGGCACAGCATAGATATCTGCTGCTGGACATGTCTCTGGCACAGTAGAGAGCTCTGCTGCTGGACATGTCTATGGTACAGGAGAGAGATCTGCTGCTGGACATGTCTATGGTACAACAGAGAGATCTGCTGCGGGACATGTCTCTAGTACAGTGCAGAGAGATCTGCTGCTGGACATGTCCCTGGCACAGTGCAGAGAGATCTGCTGCTGGACATGTCTCTGGCACAGCATCGAGATCTGCGGCTGGACATATCTCTGACGCAGCAGACAGATCTGCTGCTGGACATGTCCCTGCACAGCATAGAGATCTGCTGCTGGACATGTCTCTGGCACAGCAGAGAGATCTGCTGTTGGACATGTCTATTGTACAGCAGAAAGATCTGCTGCTGGACATTTCTATGGTACAGCAGAGAGATCTGCTGCTGGACATGTCTCTGGTACAACAGAGAGATCTGCTGCTGGACATGTCTCTAGCACAGCGCAGAGATCTGCTGCAGGACATGTCTCTGGTACAGCAGAGGGATCTGCGGCTGGACATGTCTATGGTACTGCAGAGAGATCCGCTGCTAGACATGTCTCTGGTACAGCAGAGAGATCTGCTGCTGCACTTGTCTCGGGCACAGCAGAGAGATCTGCTGCTGTACATGTCCCTGGCACAGCATAGAGATCTGCTGCTGGAGATGTCTCTGGCACAGCGGAGAGATCAGCTGCTGGACATGTCTATGGTACAGCAGAGGGATCTGCGGCTGGACATGTCTATGGTACTGCAGAGAGATCCGCTGCTAGACATGTCTCTGGTACAGCAGAGAGATCTGCTGCTGCACTTGTCTCTAGCACAGTGCAGAGATCTGCTGCTGGACATGTCTCTGGTACAGTGCAGAGAGATCTGCTGCTGGACATGTCTCTAGCACAGCAGACAGGTCTGCTGCTGGACATGTCTCTGGTGCAGCAGAGAGATCTGCTGTTGGACATATCCCTGACACAGCACAGAGATCTGCTGCTGGACATGTCTCTGTCACAGCAGAGAGATCTGCTGCTGGACATGTCTCTAGCACAGTGCAGAGATCTGCTGCTAGACATGTCTCTGGTACAGTGCAGAGAGATCTGCTGCGGGACATGTCTCTGGTACAGTGCAGAAAGATCTGTTGCTGGCCATGTCCCTGGCACAGTGCAGACAGATCTGCTGCTGGACATGTCTCTGGCACAGCAGAGAGATCTGCTGCTGGACATGTCCGTGGCACAGCATAGAGATCTGCTGCTGGACATGTCTCTGGCACAGCAGAGAGATCAGCTGCCGTACATGTCCCTGGCACAGCATAGATATCTGCTGCTGGACATGTCTCTGGCACAGTGGAGAGCTCTGTTGCTGGACATGTCCATGGTACAGCAGAGAGATCTGCTGCTGGACATGTCTATGGTACAACAGAGAGATCTGCTGCTGGACATGTCTCTGGTACAGCAGAGATCTGCTGCTGCATATGTCTCTAGCACAGTGCAGAGATCTGCTGCAAGACAAGTCTCTGGTACAGTGCAAAGAGATCTGCTGCAGGACATGTCTCTGGTACAGGGCAGAGATATCTGCTGCTGGAATTGCCTCTGATACAGCAGAGAGATCTGCTGCTGGACATGTCTCTGGCACAGCAGAGAGATCTGCTGCTGGACATGTCCCTGGCACAGCATAGAGATAGGCTGCAGGACATGTCACTGGCACAGCAGAGAGATCTGCTGCTGGACATGTCTATGGTACAGCATGAGAGATCTGCTGCTGGACATGTCTCCAGCACAGCAGAGAGATCTGCTGCTGGACATGTCTCTGGTACAGTTCAGAGATATCAGCTGCTGGACATGTCTCTAGCACAGCAGAGATATCTGCTTCTGGACATGTCTCTAGCACAGCAGAGAGATCTGCTGCTGGACATGTCCCTGGTACAGCAGAGAAATCTGCTGCTGGACATGACTCTGGTAAAGCACAGAGATCTGCTGCTGGACAATGTCTCTAGCACAGCAGTGAGACCAGCTGCTGGACATTTCTCTAGCACAGCAGAGAGATCTTCTGCTGGACATGTCTCTGGCACAGCAGAGAGATTTGCTGCTGGACATGTCTCTAGCATAGCAGAGAGATCTGATGATGGGCATGTCTCTGGTACAGCAGAGAGATCTGCTGCTGGACATGTCTATAGCACAGCAGAGATATCCGCTGCTGGACATGTCTCTGTTACAGCAGAGAGATCTACTGCTGGACATGTCTCTGGCACAGCACAGAGATCTGCTGCTGGACATTTCTCTGGTACAGCAGAGAGATCTGCTGCAGAACATGTCTCTGGTACAGCAGCGAGATCTGCTGCTGGACATGTCTCTGGCACAGCAGAGAAATCTGCTGCTGGACATGTCCATGTTACAGCAGAGAGATCTGCTGCTGGACATATCCGTGGCACAGCAGAGTGATCTGCTGCTGGACATGTCTCTAGCACAGCAGAGCGATCTGCTGCTGAATATGTGTCTGGCACCGCAGAGATATCTGCTGCTGGACATGTCTCTGGTACAGCAGAGAGATCTGCGGCTGGACATGTCTCTGGTACAGCAGAGAGATCTGCTGCAGGACATGTCTCTGGTACAGCAGAGAGATCTGTTGCTGGACGTGTCCCTGTCAAAGTGCGGAGAGATCTGCTGTGGACATGTCTCTGCTGCAGCAGAGAGATCTGCTGTTGGACATTTCTCTGGTAGAGCAGAGAAATCTGCTACTGGACATGTCTCTGGTACAGCAGAGAGATCTGCTGCTGGACATGTCTCTGGTACAGCAGAGAGATCTGCTGCTGGACATGTCTCCTGCACATGAGAGAGATCTGCTGCTGGACAAGTCTCTAGTACAGCAGAGAGATCTGCTGCTAGCCATATCTCTGGCACAGCAGAGAGATCTGCTGCTGGACATGTCTCTGGCACAGCAGAGAGATCTACTACTGGACATGTCTCTGGCACAGCACAGAGATCTGCTGCTGGACATGTCTCTGGCACAGCTGAGAGATCTGCTGCTGGACATGTCTCTAGCAAAGCAGAGAGATCTGCTGCTGGACATGTCTATGGCAGAGCAGGGAGATCTGCTGCTGGACATGTCTCTGGCACAGCCGAGAGATGTGCTGCTGGACATGTCTCTGGTACAGCCGAGAGATCTGCTGCTGGACTTGTCTCTGGTACTGCAGAGAGATCTGCTGCTGGAAATGTCTCTGGTACAGCATAGGGATCTGATGCGGGAAATCTCTCTAGCATAGTGCATAGATCTGCTGCTAGACATGTCTCTGGTACAGTGCAGAGAGATCTGCTGCTGGACATGTCTCTAGCACAACAGACAGATCTGCTGCTGGACATGTCTCTAGTTCAGCAGAGAGATCTGCTGCTCGATAGGTCTCTGGCACAGCAGTGAGATCTGCTGCTGGACATGTCTCTGGTACAGCAGAGAGATCTGCTGCAGGACATGTCTCTGTCACAGCAGAGAGATCAGCTGCTGGACATGTCTCCTGCACAGTAGAGAGATCTGGTGCTGGACATGTCTCTGGTAAAGCAGAGAGATCTGCTGCTGGACATTTCTCTGGTACAGCAGAGAGATCTGCTGCTAGACATGTCTCTGGAACAGCAGAAAAATCTGCTGCTCGACATGTCCTTGGCACAGCAGAGAGATCTGCTGCTGGACATGTCCTTGGCACAGCAGAGAGATCTGCTGCTGGACATGTCCTTGGCACAGCAGAGAGATCTGCTGCTGGACACGTCTCTAGCACAGCAGAGATATTTGCTGCTGGACATGTCTCTGGCACAGCAGGGAGATCTGATGTTGGACATGTCTCTGGCACAACAGAGAGATCTGCTGCTACACATGTCTCTGGTACAGCAGAGTGATCTGCTGCAGGACATGTCTCTAGCACAGCAGAGTGATCTGCTGCTGGACATGTCTCTGGCACAGCTGAGAGATCTGCTGCTGGACATGTCTCTAGCACAGCAGAGAGATCTGCTGCTGGACTGGTCTCTGGCACAGCAGAGAGATCTGCTGCTAGACATGTCACTGGTGCAGCAGAGAGATCTGCTGCTGGACATGTCTCTGGTACAGCAGAGAGTTCTGCTGCTGGACATGTCTCTGGAAGAGCAGAGAGATCTGCTGCTGGATATGTCTCAGGTTCAGCAGAGAGATCTGCTGCTGGACATGTCTCTGGTACAGCAGAGAGATCCTGCTGCTGAACAAGTCTCTGGTACAGCAGATAGATCTGCTGCTGGACATCTCTCTGGTACAACAGAGAGATCTGCTGCTGGAAATGTCTCTGGCATTGCAGAGAGATCTGCTGCTGGACATGTCTCTGGCACAGCAGAGAGATCTGCTGCTGGACATGTCTCTGGTACAGCACAGATATCTGCTGCTGGACTTGTCTCTGGTGCAGCTTGAGAGATCTGCTGTTAGACATGTCTCTGGTACAGCAGAGAGATCAGCTGCTGGACGTGTCTCTGGTACAGCAGAGAGATCTGCTGCTGGACATGTCTCTGGTACAGCAGAGAAATCTGCTGCTGGACATGACTCTGGTAAAGCACAGAGATCTGCTGCTGGACAATGTCTCTAGCACAGCAGTGAGATCAGCTGCTGGACATTTCTCTAGCACAGCAGAGAGATCTTCTGCTGGACATGTCTCTGGCACAGCAGAGAGATTTGCTGCTGGACATGTCTCTAGCATAGCAGAGAGATCTGATGATGGGCATGTCTCTGGTACAGCAGAGAGATCTGCTGCTGGACATGTCTATAGCACAGCAGAGATATCCGCTGCTGGACATGTCTCTGTTACAGCAGAGAGATCTACTGCTGGACATGTCTCTGGCACAGCACAGAGATCTGCTGCTGGACATTTCTCTGGTACAGCAGAGAGATCTGCTGCAGATCATGTCTCTGGTACAGCAGCGAGATCTGCTGCTGGACATGTCTCTGGCACAGCAGAGAAATCTGCTGCTGGACATGTCCATGTTACAGCAGAGAGATCTGCTGCTGGACATATCCGTGGCACAGCAGAGTGATCTGCTGCTGGACATGTCTCTAGCACAGCAGAGCGATCTGCTGCTGAATATGTGTCTGGCACCGCAGAGATATCTGCTGCTGGACATGTCTCTGGTACAGCAGAGAGATCTGCGGCTGGACATGTCTCTGGTACAGCAGAGAGATCTGCTGCAGGACATGTCTCTGGTACAGCAGAGAGATCTGTTGCTGGACGTGTCCCTGTCAAAGTGCGGAGAGATCTGCTGTGGACATGTCTCTGGTGCAGCAGAGAGATCTGCTGTTGGACATTTCTCTGGTAGAGCAGAGAAATCTGCTACTGGACATGTCTCTGGTACAGCAGAGAGATCTGCTGCTGGACATGTCTCTGGTACAGCAGAGAGATCTGCTGCTGGACATGTCTCCTGCACATGAGAGAGATCTGCTGCTGGACAAGTCTCTAGTACAGCAGAGAGATCTTCTGCCAGCCATATCTCTGGCACAGCAGAGAGATCTGCTGCTGGACATGTCTCTGGCACAGCAGAGAGATCTACTACTGGACATGTCTCTGGCACAGCACAGAGATCTGCTGCTGGACATGTCTCTGGCACAGCTGAGAGATCTGCTGCTGGACATGTCTCTAGCAAAGCAGAGAGATCTGCTGCTGGAAATGTCTCTGGCATAGCAGAGAGATCTGCTGCTGGACATGTCTCTGGCACAGCAGAGAGATCTGCTGCTGGACATGTCTCTGGTACAGCACAGATATCTGCTGCTGGACTTGTCTCTGGTACAGCTGAGAGATCTGCTGTTAGACATGTCTCTGGTACAGCAGAGAGATCAGCTGCTGGACGTGTCTCTGGTACAGCAGAGAGATCTGCTGCTGGACATGTCTCTGGTACAGCAGAGAAATCTGCTGCTGGACATGACTCTGGTAAAGCACAGAGATCTGCTGCTGGACAATGTCTCTAGCACAGCAGTGAGATCAGCTGCTGGACATTTCTCTAGCACAGCAGAGAGATCTTCTGCTGGACATGTCTCTGGCACAGCAGAGAGATTTGCTGCTGGACATGTCTCTAGCATAGCAGAGAGATCTGATGATGGGCATGTCTCTGGTACAGCAGAGAGATCTGCTGCTGGACATGTCTATAGCACAGCAGAGATATCCGCTGCTGGACATGTCTCTGTTACAGCAGAGAGATCTACTGCTGGACATGTCTCTGGCACAGCACAGAGATCTGCTGCTGGACATGTCTCTGGTACAGCAGAGAGATCTGCTGCAGAACATGTCTCTGGTACAGCAGCGAGATCTGCTGCTGGACATGTCTCTGGCACAGCAGAGAAATCTGCTGCTGGACATGTCCATGTTACAGCAGAGAGATCTGCTGCTGGACATATCCGTGGCACAGCAGAGTGATCTGCTGCTGGACATGTCTCTAGCACAGCAGAGCGATCTGCTGCTGAATATGTGTCTGGCACCGCAGAGATATCTGCTGCTGGACATGTCTCTGGTACAGCAGAGAGATCTGCGGCTGGACATGTCTCTGGTACAGCAGAGAGATCTGCTGCAGGACATGTCTCTGGTACAGCAGAGAGATCTGTTGCTGGACGTGTCCCTGTCAAAGTGCGGAGAGATCTGCTGTGGACACGTCTCTGCTGCAGCAGAGAGATCTGCTGTTGGACATTTCTCTGGTAGAGCAGAGAAATCTGCTACTGGACATGTCTCTGGTACAGCAGAGAGATCTGCTGCTGGACATGTCTCTGGTACAGCAGAGAGATCTGCTGCTGGACATGTCTCCTGCACATGAGAGAGATCTGCTGCTGGACAAGTCTCTAGTACAGCAGAGAGATCTGCTGCTAGCCATATCTCTGGCACAGCAGAGAGATCTGCTGCTGGACATGTCTCTGGCACAGCAGAGAGATCTACTACTGGACATGTCTCTGGCACAGCACAGAGATCTGCTGCTGGACATGTCTCTGGCACAGCTGAGAGATCTGCTGCTGGACATGTCTCTAGCAAAGCAGAGAGATCTGCTGCTGGACATGTCTATGGCAGAGCAGGGAGATCTGCTGCTGGACATGTCTCTGGCACAGCCGAGAGATGTGCTGCTGGACATGTCTCTGGTACAGCCGAGAGATCTGCTGCTGGACTTGTCTCTGGTACTGCAGAGAGATCTGCTGCTGGAAATGTCTCTGGTACAGCATAGGGATCTGATGCGGGAAATCTCTCTAGCATAGTGCATAGATCTGCTGCTAGACATGTCTCTGGTACAGTGCAGAGAGATCTGCTGCTGGACATGTCTCTAGCACAACAGACAGATCTGCTGCTGGACATGTCTCTAGTTCAGCAGAGAGATCTGCTGCTCGATAGGTCTCTGGCACAGCAGTGAGATCTGCTGCTGGACATGTCTCTGGTACAGCAGAGAGATCTGCTGCAGGACATGTCTCTAGCACAGCAGAGAGATATGCTGCTGGATATGTCTCTGGCACATCAGAGAGATCTGCTGCTGGATATGTCTCTAGCACAGCACAGAGATCTGCTGCTGGACATGTCCCTGGCGCAGCAGAGAGATCTACTGCTAGACATGTCACTGGTACAGCAAAGAGATCTGCTGCTGGACATGTCTCTGGTACAGCTTAGAGATCTGCTGCTGGACATGTCTCTGGCACAGCAGAGAGACCTGCTGCTGGACATGTCTCTGGTACAGCATAGAGATCTGCTGCTGGACATTTCACTGGTACAGCAGAGAGATCTGCTGCTGGACATGTCTCTGGTACATCACAGAGATCTGCTGCTGGACATGTCTCTGGCACAGCACAGAGATCTGCTGCTGGACATGTCTCTAGCACAGCAGAGACATCTGCTGCTGGACATGTCTCTGGTATAGCAGAGAGATCTGCTGGTGGACGTGTCGCTGGCAGAGTGCAGAGAGATCTGCTGAGGACATGACTATGGTGCAGCAGAGAGATCTGCTGCTGGACATGTCTCTGGCACAGCAGAGAGATCTGCTGCTGGAGATGTCTCTGGTAAAGCAGAGAGATTTGCTGCTGGACATGTCTCCTGCACAGTAGAGAGATCTGCTGCTGGACATGTCTCTGGTAAAGCAGAGAGATCTGCTGCTGGACATTTCTCTGGTAAAGCAGAGAGATCTGCTGCTAGACATGTCTCTGGAACAGCAGAAAAATCTGCTGCTCGACATGTCCTTGGCACAGCAGAGAGATCTGCTGCTGGACATGTCCTTGGCACAGCAGAGAGATCTGCTGCTGGACATGTCTCTGGCACAGCAGAGAGATCTGCTGCTGGACACGTCTCTAGCACAGCAGAGATATTTGCTGTTGGACATGTCTCTGGCACAGCAGGGAGATCTGATGTTGGACATGTCTCTGGCACAACAGAGAGATCTGCTGCTACACATGTCTCTGGTACAGCAGAGTGATCTGCTGCAGGACATGTCTCTAGCACAGCAGAGTGATCTGCTGCTGGACATGTCTCTGGCACAGCTGAGAGATCTGCTGCTGGACATGTCTCTAGCACAGCAGAGAGATCTGCTGCTGGACTGGTCTCTGGCACAGCAGAGAGATCTGCTGCTAGACATGTCACTGGTGCAGCAGAGAGATCTGCTGCTGGACATGTCCCTGGTACAGCAGAGAAATCTGCTGCTGGACATGACTCTGGTAAAGCACAGAGATCTGCTGCTGGACAATGTCTCTAGCACAGCAGTGAGACCAGCTGCTGGACATTTCTCTAGCACAGCAGAGAGATCTTCTGCTGGACATGTCTCTGGCACAGCAGAGAGATTTGCTGCTGGACATGTCTCTAGCATAGCAGAGAGATCTGATGATGGGCATGTCTCTGGTACAGCAGAGAGATCTGCTGCTGGACATGTCTATAGCACAGCAGAGATATCCGCTGCTGGACATGTCTCTGTTACAGCAGAGAGATCTACTGCTGGACATGTCTCTGGCACAGCACAGAGATCTGCTGCTGGACATTTCTCTGGTACAGCAGAGAGATCTGCTGCAGAACATGTCTCTGGTACAGCAGCGAGATCTGCTGCTGGACATGTCTCTGGCACAGCAGAGAAATCTGCTGCTGGACATGTCCATGTTACAGCAGAGAGATCTGCTGCTGGACATATCCGTGGCACAGCAGAGTGATCTGCTGCTGGACATGTCTCTAGCACAGCAGAGCGATCTGCTGCTGAATATGTGTCTGGCACCGCAGAGATATCTGCTGCTGGACATGTCTCTGGTACAGCAGAGAGATCTGCGGCTGGACATGTCTCTGGTACAGCAGAGAGATCTTCTGCAGGACATGTCTCTGGTACAGCAGAGAGATCTGTTGCTGGACGTGTCCCTGTCAAAGTGCGGAGAGATCTGCTGTGGACATGTCTCTGGTGCAGCAGAGAGATCTGCTGTTGGACATTTCTCTGGTAGAGCAGAGAAATCTGCTACTGGACATGTCTCTGGTACAGCAGAGAGATCTGCTGCTGGACATGTCTCTGGTACAGCAGAGAGATCTGCTGCTGGACATGTCTCCTGCACATGAGAGAGATCTGCTGCTGGACAAGTCTCTAGTACAGCAGAGAGATCTGCTGCTAGCCATATCTCTGGCACAGCAGAGAGATCTGCTGCTGGACATGTCTCTGGCACAGCAGAGAGATCTACTACTGGACATGTCTCTGGCACAGCACAGAGATCTGCTGCTGGACATGTCTCTGGCACAGCTGAGAGATCTGCTGCTGGACATGTCTCTAGCAAAGCAGAGAGATCTGCTGCTGGACATGTCTATGGCAGAGCAGGGAGATCTGCTGCTGGACATGTCTCTGGCACAGCCGAGAGATGTGCTGCTGGACATGTCTCTGGTACAGCCGAGAGATCTGCTGCTGGACTTGTCTCTGGTACTGCAGAGAGATCTGCTGCTGGAAATGTCTCTGGTACAGCATAGGGATCTGATGCGGGAAATCTCTCTAGCATAGTGCATAGATCTGCTGCTAGACATGTCTCTGGTACAGTGCAGAGAGATCTGCTGCTGGACATGTTTCTAGCACAACAGACAGATCTGCTGCTGGACATGTCTCTAGTTCAGCAGAGAGATCTGCTGCTCGATAGGTCTCTGGCACAGCAGTGAGATCTGCTGCTGGACATGTCTCTGGTACAGCAGAGAGATCTGCTGCAGGACATGTCTCTGTCACAGCAGAGAGATCAGCTGCTGGACATGTCTCCTGCACAGTAGAGAGATCTGGTGCTGGACATGTCTCTGGTAAAGCAGAGAGATCTGCTGCTGGACATTTCTCTGGTACAGCAGAGAGATCTGCTGCTAGACATGTCTCTGGAACAGCAGAAAAATCTGCTGCTCGACATGTCCTTGGCACAGCAGAGAGATCTGCTGCTGGACATGTCCTTGGCACAGCAGAGAGATCTGCTGCTGGACATGTCTCTGGCACAGCAGAGAGATCTGCTGCTGGACACGTCTCTAGCACAGCAGAGATATTTGCTGCTGGACATGTCTCTGGCACAGCAGGGAGATCTGATGTTGGACATGTCTCTGGCACAACAGAGAGATGTGCTGCTACACATGTCTCTGGTACAGCAGAGTGATCTGCTGCAGGACATGTCTCTAGCACAGCAGAGTGATCTGCTGCTGGACATGTCTCTGGCACAGCTGAGAGATCTGCTGCTGGACATGTCTCTAGCACAGCAGAGAGATCTGCTGCTGGACTGGTCTCTGGCACAGCAGAGAGATCTGCTGCTAGACATGTCACTGGTGCAGCAGAGAGATCTGCTGCTGGACATGTCTCTGGTACAGCAGAGAGTTCTGCTGCTGGACATGTCTCTGGAAGAGCAGAGAGATCTGCTGCTGGATATGTCTCAGGTTCAGCAGAGAGATCTGCTGCTGGACATGTCTCTGGTACAGCAGAGAGATCCTGCTGCTGAACAAGTCTCTGGTACAGCAGATAGATCTGCTGCTGGACATCTCTCTGGTACAACAGAGAGATCTGCTGCTGGAAATGTCTCTGGCATTGCAGAGAGATCTGCTGCTGGACATGTCTCTGGCACAGCAGAGAGATCTGCTGCTGGACATGTCTCTGGTACAGCACAGATATCTGCTGCTGGACTTGTCTCTGGTGCAGCTTGAGAGATCTGCTGTTAGACATGTCTCTGGTACAGCAGAGAGATCAGCTGCTGGACGTGTCTCTGGTACAGCAGAGAGATCTTCTGCTGGACATGTCTCTGGTACAGCAGAGAAATCTGCTGCTGGACATGACTCTGGTAAAGCACAGAGATCTGCTGCTGGACAATGTCTCTAGCACAGCAGTGAGATCAGCTGCTGGACATTTCTCTAGCAGAGCAGAGAGATCTTCTGCTGGACATGTCTCTGGCACAGCAGAGAGATTTGCTGCTGGACATGTCTCTAGCATAGCAGAGAGATCTGATGATGGGCATGTCTCTGGTACAGCAGAGAGATCTGCTGCTGGACATGTCTATAGCACAGCAGAGATATCCGCTGCTGGACATGTCTCTGTTACAGCAGAGAGATCTACTGCTGGACATGTCTCTGGCACAGCACAGAGATGTGCTGCTGGACATGTCTGGGGTACAGCAGAGAGATCTGCTGCAGAACATGTCTCTGGTACAGCAGCGAGATCTGCTGCTGGACATGTCTCTGGCACAGCAGAGAAATCTGCTGCTGGACATGTCCATGTTACAGCAGAGAGATCTGCTGCTGGACATATCCGTGGCACAGCAGAGTGATCTGCTGCTGGACATGTCTCTAGCACAGCAGAGCGATCTGCTGCTGAATATGTGTCTGGCACCGCAGAGATATCTGCTGCTGGACATGTCTCTGGTACAGCAGAGAGATCTGCGGCTGGACATGTCTCTGGTACAGCAAAGAGATCTGCTGCAGGACATGTCTCTGGTACAGCAGAGAGATCTGTTGCTGGACGTGTCCCTGTCAAAGTGCGGAGAGATCTGCTGTGGACATGTCTCTGGTGCAGCAGAGAGATCTGCTGTTGGACATTTCTCTGGTAGAGCAGAGAAATCTGCTACTGGACATGTCTCTGGTACAGCAGAGAGATCTGCTGCTGGACATGTCTCTGGTACAGCAGAGAGATCTGCTGCTGGACATGTCTCCTGCACATGAGAGAGATCTGCTGCTGGACAAGTCTCTAGTACAGCAGAGAGATCTTCTGCCAGCCATATCTCTGGCACAGCAGAGAGATCTGCTGCTGGACATGTCTCTGGCACAGCAGAGAGATCTACTACTGGACATGTCTCTGGCACAGCACAGAGATCTGCTGCTGGACATGTCTCTGGCACAGCTGAGAGATCTGCTGCTGGACATGTCTCTAGCAAAGCAGAGAGATCTGCTGCTGGAAATGTCTCTGGCATAGCAGAGAGATCTGCTGCTGGACATGTCTCTGGCACAGCAGAGAGATCTGCTGCTGGACATGTCTCTGGTACAGCACAGATATCTGCTGCTGGACTTGTCTCTGGTACAGCTGAGAGATCTGCTGTTAGACATGTCTCTGGTACAGCAGAGAGATCAGCTGCTGGACGTGTCTCTGGTACAGCAGAGAGATCTGCTGCTGGACATGTCTCTGGTACAGCAGAGAAATCTGCTGCTGGACATGACTCTGGTAAAGCACAGAGATCTGCTGCTGGACAATGTCTCTAGCACAGCAGTGAGATCAGCTGCTGGACATTTCTCTAGCACAGCAGAGAGATCTTCTGCTGGACATGTCTCTGGCACAGCAGAGAGATTTGCTGCTGGACATGTCTCTAGCATAGCAGAGAGATCTGATGATGGGCATGTCTCTGGTACAGCAGAGAGATCTGCTGCTGGACATGTCTATAGCACAGCAGAGATATCCGCTGCTGGACATGTCTCTGTTACAGCAGAGAGATCTACTGCTGGACATGTCTCTGGCACAGCACAGAGATCTGCTGCTGGAAATGTCTCTGGTACAGCAGAGAGATCTGCTGCAGAACATGTCTCTGGTACAGCAGCGAGATCTGCTGCTGGACATGTCTCTGGCACAGCAGAGAAATCTGCTGCTGGACATGTCCATGTTACAGCAGAGAGATCTGCTGCTGGACATATCCGTGGCACAGCAGAGTGATCTGCTGCTGGACATGTCTCTAGCACAGCAGAGCGATCTGCTGCTGAATATGTGTCTGGCACCGCAGAGATATCTGCTGCTGGACATGTCTCTGGTACAGCAGAGAGATCTGCGGCTGGACATGTCTCTGGTACAGCAGAGAGATCTGCTGCAGGACATGTCTCTGGTACAGCAGAGAGATCTGTTGCTGGACGTGTCCCTGTCAAAGTGCGGAGAGATCTGCTGTGGACATGTCTCTGCTGCAGCAGAGAGATCTGCTGTTGGACATTTCTCTGGTAGAGCAGAGAAATCTGCTACTGGACATGTCTCTGGTACAGCAGAGAGATCTGCTGCTGGACATGTCTCTGGTACAGCAGAGAGATCTGCTGCTGGACATGTCTCCTGCACATGAGAGAGATCTGCTGCTGGACAAGTCTCTAGTACAGCAGAGAGATCTGCTGCTAGCCATATCTCTGGCACAGCAGAGAGATCTGCTGCTGGACATGTCTCTGGCACAGCAGAGAGATCTACTACTGGACATGTCTCTGGCACAGCACAGAGATCTGCTGCTGGACATGTCTCTGGCACAGCTGAGAGATCTGCTGCTGGACATGTCTCTAGCAAAGCAGAGAGATCTGCTGCTGGACATGTCTATGGCAGAGCAGGGAGATCTGCTGCTGGACATGTCTCTGGCACAGCCGAGAGATGTGCTGCTGGACATGTCTCTGGTACAGCCGAGAGATCTGCTGCTGGACTTGTCTCTGGTACTGCAGAGAGATCTGCTGCTGGAAATGTCTCTGGTACAGCATAGGGATCTGATGCGGGAAATCTCTCTAGCATAGTGCATAGATCTACTGCTAGACATGTCTCTGGTACAGTGCAGAGAGATCTGCTGCTGGACATGTCTCTAGCACAACAGACAGATCTGCTGCTGGACATGTCTCTAGTTCAGCAGAGAGATCTGCTGCTCGATAGGTCTCTGGCACAGCAGTGAGATCTGCTGCTGGACATGTCTCTGGTACAGCAGAGAGATCTGCTGCAGGACATGTCTCTAGCACAGCAGAGAGATATGCTGCTGGATATGTCTCTGGCACATCAGAGAGATCTGCTGCTGGATATGTCTCTAGCACAGCACAGAGATCTGCTGCTGGACATGTCCCTGGCGCAGCAGAGAGATCTACTGCTAGACATGTCACTGGTACAGCAAAGAGATCTGCTGCTGGACATGTCTCTGGTACAGCTTAGAGATCTGCTGCTGGACATGTCTCTGGCACAGCAGAGAGACCTGCTGCTGGACATGTCTCTGGTACAGCATAGAGATCTGCTGCTGGACATTTCACTGGTACAGCAGAGAGATCTGCTGCTGGACATGTCTCTGGTACATCACAGAGATCTGCTGCTGGACATGTCTCTGGCACAGCACAGAGATCTGCTGCTGGACATGTCTCTAGCACAGCAGAGACATCTGCTGCTGGACATGTCTCTGGTATAGCAGAGAGATCTGCTGGTGGACGTGTCGCTGGCAGAGTGCAGAGAGATCTGCTGAGGACATGACTATGGTGCAGCAGAGAGATCTGCTGCTGGACATGTCTCTGGCACAGCAGAGAGATCTGCTGCTGGAGATGTCTCTGGTAAAGCAGAGAGATTTGCTGCTGGACATGTCTCCTGCACAGTAGAGAGATCTGCTGCTGGACATGTCTCTGGTAAAGCAGAGAGATCTGCTGCTGGACATTTCTCTGGTAAAGCAGAGAGATCTGCTGCTAGACATGTCTCTGGAACAGCAGAAAAATCTGCTGCTCGACATGTCCTTGGCACAGCAGAGAGATCTGCTGCTGGACATGTCCTTGGCACAGCAGAGAGATCTGCTGCTGGACATGTCTCTGGCACAGCAGAGAGATCTGCTGCTGGACACGTCTCTAGCACAGCAGAGATATTTGCTGTTGGACATGTCTCTGGCACAGCAGGGAGATCTGATGTTGGACATGTCTCTGGCACAACAGAGAGATCTGCTGCTACACATGTCTCTGGTACAGCAGAGTGATCTGCTGCAGGACATGTCTCTAGCACAGCAGAGTGATCTGCTGCTGGACATGTCTCTGGCACAGCTGAGAGATCTGCTGCTGGACATGTCTCTAGCACAGCAGAGAGATCTGCTGCTGGACTGGTCTCTGGCACAGCAGAGAGATCTGCTGCTAGACATGTCACTGGTGCAGCAGAGAGATCTGCTGCTGGACATGTCTCTGGTACAGCAGAGAGTTCTGCTGCTGGACATGTCTCTGGAAGAGCAGAGAGATCTGCTGCTGGATATGTCTCAGGTTCAGCAGAGAGATCTGCTGCTGGACATGTCTCTGGTACAGCAGAGAGATCCTGCTGCTGAACAAGTCTCTGGTACAGCAGATAGATCTGCTGCTGGACATCTCTCTGGTACAACAGAGAGATCTGCTGCTGGAAATGTCTCTGGCATAGCAGAGAGATCTGCTGCTGGACATGTCTCTGGCACAGCAGAGAGATCTGCTGCTGGACATGTCTCTGGTACAGCACAGATATCTGCAGCTGGACTTGTCTCTGGTACAGCTCAGAGATCTGCTGTTAGACATGTCTCTGGTACAGCAGAGAGATCAGCTGCTGGACGTGTCTCTGGTACAACAGAGAGATCTGCTGCTGGACATGTCTCTGGTACAGCAGAGAAATCTGCTGCTGGACATGACTCTGGTAAAGCACAGAGATCTGCTGCTGGACAATGTCTCTGGTACAGCAGTGAGATCAGCTGCTGGACATTTCTCTAGCAGAGCAGAGAGATCTTCTGCTGGACATGTCTCTGGCACAGCAGAGAGATTTGCTGCTGGACATGTCTCTAGCATAGCAGAGAGATCTGATGATGGGCATGTCTCTGGTACAGCAGAGAGATCTGCTGCTGGACATGTCTATAGCACAGCAGAGATATCCGCTGCTGGACATGTCTCTGTTACAGCAGAGAGATCTACTGCCGGACATGTCTCTGGCACAGCACAGAGATCTGCTGCTGGACATGTCTCTGGTACAGCAGAGAGATCTGCTGCAGAACATGTCTCTGGTACAGCAGCGAGATCTGCTGCTGGACATGTCTCTGGCACAGCAGAGAAATCTGCTGCTGGACAGGTCCATGTTACAGCAGAGAGATCTGCTGCTGGACATATCCGTGGCACAGCAGAGTGATCTGCTGCTGGACATGTCTCTAGCACAGCAGAGCGATCTGCTGCTGAATATGTGTCTGGCACCGCAGAGATATCTGCTGCTGGACATGTCTCTGGTACAGCAGAGAGATCTGCGGCTGGACATGTCTCTGGTACAGCAGAGAGATCTGCTGCAGGACATGTCTCTTGTACAGCAGAGAGATCTTTTGCTGGACGTGTCCCTGTCAAAGTGCGGAGAGATCTGCTGTGGACATGTCTCTGCTGCAGCAGAGAGATCTGCTGTTGGACATTTCTCTGGTAGAGCAGAGAAATCTGCTACTGGACATGTCTCTGGTACAGCAGAGAGATCTGCTGCTGGACATGTCTCTGGTACAGCAGAGAGATCTGCTGCTGGACATGTCTCCTGCACATGAGAGAGATCTGCTGCTGGACAAGTCTCTAGTACAGCAGAGAGATCTGCTGCTAGCCATATCTCTGGCACAGCAGAGAGATCTGCTGCTGGACATGTCTCTGGCACAGCAGAGAGATCTACTACTGGACATGTCTCTGGCACAGCACAGAGATCTGCTGCTGGACATGTCTCTGGCACAGCTGAGAGATCTGCTGCTGGACATGTCTCTAGCAAAGCAGAGAGATCTGCTGCTGGACATGTCTATGGCAGAGCAGGGAGATCTGCTGCTGGACATGTCTCTGGCACAGCCGAGAGATGTGCTGCTGGACATGTCTCTGGTACAGCCGAGAGATCTGCTGCTGGACTTGTCTCTGGTACTGCAGAGAGATCTGCTGCTGGAAATGTCTCTGGTACAGCATAGGGATCTGATGCGGGAAATCTCTCTAGCATAGTGCATAGATCTGCTGCTAGACATGTCTCTGGTACAGTGCAGAGTGATCTGCTGCTGGACATGTCTCTAGCACAACAGACAGATCTGCTGCTGGACATGTCTCTAGTTCAGCAGAGAGATCTGCTGCTCGATAGGTCTCTGGCACAGCAGTGAGATCTGCTGCTGGACATGTCTCTGGTACAGCAGAGAGATCTGCTGCAGGACATGTCTCTAGCACAGCAGAGAGATATGCTGCTGGATATGTCTCTGGCACATCAGAGAGATCTGCTGCTGGATATGTCTCTAGCACAGCACAGAGATCTGCTGCTGGACATGTCCCTGGCACAGCAGAGAGATCTACTGCTAGACATGTCACTGGTACAGCAAAGAAATCTGCAGCTGGACATGTCTCTGGTACAGCTTAGAGATCTGCTGCTGGACATGTCTCTGGCACAGCAGCGAGATCTGCTGCTGGACATGTCTCTGGTACAGCATAGAGATCTGCTGCTGGACATTTCACTGGTACAGCAGAGAGATCTGCTGCTGGACATGTCTCTGGTACATCACAGAGATCTGCTGCTGGACATGTCTCTGGCACAGCACAGAGATCTGCTGCTGGACATGTCTCTAGCACAGCAGAGACATCTGCTGCTGGACATGTCTCTGGTACAGCAGAGAGATCTGCTGGTGGACGTGTCGCTGGCAGAGTGCAGAGAGATCTGCTGAGGACATGACTATGGTGCAGCAGAGAGATCTGCTGCTGGACATGTCTCTGGCACAGCAGAGAGATCTGCTGCTGGAGATGTCTCTGGTAAAGCAGAGAGATTTGCTGCTGGACATGTCTCCTGCACAGTAGAGAGATCTGGTGCTGGACATGTCTCTGGTAAAGCAGAGAGATCTGCTGCTGGACATTTCTCTGGTCCAGCAGAGAGATCTGCTGCTAGACATGTCTCTGGAACAGCAGAAAAATCTGCTGCTCGACATGTCCTTGGCACAGCAGAGAGATCTGCTGCTGGACATGTCCTTGGCACAGCAGAGAGATCTGCTGCTGGACATGTCTCTGGCACAGCAGAGAGATCTGCTGCTGGACACGTCTCTAGCACAGCAGAGATATTTGCTGTTGGACATGTCTCTGGCACAGCAGGGAGATCTGATGTTGGACATGTCTCTGGCACA
>NW_027599490.1:0-25671 GCF_964194155.1 Cetorhinus maximus
TCCCTTTAGCCTCCCCGTGATCTCCCTCTCTGTCCCTTTAGCCTCCCTCTGATCGAAGTCTCTGTCACTTAAAACAGCCCGTGATCTCACTCTCTGTCCTGTTAACCTCCCCCTGATCTCACTCTCTGTCCCTTTAACCACCCAGCGATCTTACTCTCTGTCCCTTTAAACCTCCCGTGATCTCACTCTCTCTCCCTTTAACCTCCCTGTGATCTCACTCTCTGTCCGTTTGACCTCCCCGTGATCTCACTCTCTTTCCCTTTAACCTTCCCTGTTCTCACTCTCTGCCCATTTAACTGTCCCCCGAATCCACTCTCTGTCCCGTTAATAGTCCCTGATCTCTCTCTGTCCCTTTAGCTGTCCGTGGTCTCACTCTTTGTCCCTTTAACTGTCCCCCTGATCTCCGAATCAGTCCATTTAACTGTCCGTGATCTGACCATCTGTCTCTGTAACTGTCCCTGATCTCAATCTCTGTCCCATTATCATTCCCATGATCTCACCCTCTGTCCCTTTAACCTCCCCCTGACCTCACTCTCAGTCCCTTTAACCTCTCAGTGATCTTACTCTCTGTTCCGTTTACTTCCCCGTGAACTCATTTTCTGTCCATTTAACCTCCCCGTGATCTCACTCTCTGTCCCTTTAAACTCCCCGTGATCTCACTCACTCTCCCTTTAACCTCCCTGTGATCTCACTATCTGTCCCTTTAACCTACCCGTGATCTCACTCTCTGTCCCTTTAAACTCCCCGTGATCTCACTCACTCTCCCTTTAACCTCCCTGTGATCTCACTCTCTGTCCCTTTAAACTCCCCGTGATCTCACTCGCTGACCCTTTAACCTCCCCTTGATCTCACTCTCGTTCCCTTTAACCTCTTAGGTGATCTCATTCTCTGTCCCTATAACCTCCCAGTAATCTGAAACTCTGTCCCTTTAAACTTCCCGTGATCTCACTCTCTGTCCAATTAACCTCCCAGTGATCACACTCTCTGTACCTTTAATCTCCCCGTGATCTCACTCTCTGTCCCATTAACTTCCCCGTGATCTCACTCTGTCCCTTTACCCTCCCCATGATCTCACACTCTGTCCCTTTAAACTTCCGGTAATCTCTCTAGCTGTCACATTAACTTTACCGAGATCTCACACTCTATCCCTTAAACCTCCCCGTTACCTCAATCTCTGTCCCTTTAAACTCCCCGTGATCTCACTCTCTGTCCATTTAACCTCCCCGTCATCTAACTCTCTGTCCCTTTAACCTCCATGTGATCTCACTCTCTGTCCCTTTAACCTCCCCGTGATCACACTCTTTGTCCCATTAACCTACCCGTGATCTCACTCTCTATCCTTTGAACCTCCCCCTCATCTCACTCTCTTTCCCTTTAACCTACCCGTATTCTCACTCTCTGTCCCTTTAAACTCGGCATGATCTCAATCTCTGTCAATTTAATCTGCCCGTGACCTCATTCTCTGCCCCTTTAACCACCCCGTGATATCACACTCTGTCCCATTAACCTCCCCGTGATCTCACTATGTCCCATTAATCTTCCCGTGATCTCAACTCTGTCCCTTGATCCTGCCCGTGATCTCATTCTCAGTCCCTTTAACCTCCCCGTGATCTCCCTCTCTGTCCCTATAACCTCCCTCTGATCTCAGTCTCTGTCACTTAAAACAGCCCGTGATCTCACTCTCTGTCCTGTTAACCTCCCCCTGATCTCACTCTCTTTCCCTTTAACCTCCCCGTGATCTCACTCTCTGTTCCTTTATCCTGACCGCGATCTCACTCTCTGTCCCTTTAACTTCCCCGTGCTCTCATTCTCTATATCTTTAAGCTCCCCGTGAACTCATTCTCTGTCCATTTAACCTCCCAGTGATCTCACTCTCTATCCCTTTACCCTCCCCGTGATCTCACTCTCTGTTCCTTTATCCTGACCGCGATCTCACTCTCTGTCCCTTTAACTTCCCCGTGCTCTCATTCTCTATATCTTTAAGCTCCCCGTGAACTCATTCTCTGTCCATTTAACCTCCCCGTGATCTCACTCTCTGTCCCTTTAAACTCCCCGTGATCTCACTCACTCTCCCTTTAACCTCCCCGTGATCTCACTCTGTCCCTTTACCCTCCCCATGATCTAACTCTATGTCCCTTTATCCTCCCCGTGATATCACTCTCTGTCCTGTTAACCTTCCCGTGATCGCACTCTCTGTCCCTTTAACCTCCCCGTGATCTCACTCTCTGTCCCTTTATCCTCCCCGTGATATCACTCTCTGTCCTGTTAACCTTCCCGTGATCGCACTCTCTGTCCCTTTAACCTCCCCGTGATCTCACTCTCTGTCCCTTTAACCTCCCCGTGATCTCACTCTCTGTCCCTTTAACCTCCCCGTGATCTCACTCTCTGTCCCTTTAACCTCCCCGTGATCTCACTCTCTGTATCTTTAAACTCCCCGTTATCTCACTCTCTTCCCTTTAAACTCCCCGTGATCTCACTCTCTGTCCATTTAACCTCCCAGTCATCTCACTCTCTGTCCCTTTAACCTCCCCGTGATCTCACTCTCTGTCCCTTTAACCTCCCCGTGATCTCACTCTCTGTATCTTTAAACTCTCCGTTATCTCACTCTCTGTCCCTTTAACCTCCCCGTAATCTCACTCTCTATCCCTTTAACCTCCCCGTGATCTCACTCTCTCTCCCTTTAACCTGCCCGTGATCTCACTCACTGTATCTTTAACCTCCCCGTGATATCACTCTCTTTCCCTTTAACCTTCCCTGATCTCACTCTCTGCCCATTTAACTGTCCCCCGATCCCACTCTCTGTCCCGTTATTAGTCCCTGATCTCTCTCTGTCCCTTTAGCTGTCCGTGGTCTCACTCTTTGTCCCTTTAATTGTCCCCCTGATCTCCGAATCAGTCCATTTAACTGTCCCTGATCTGACCATCTGTCTCTATAACTGTCCCTGATCTCAATCTCTGTCCCATTAACATTCCCGTGATCTCACCCTCTGTCCCTTTAACCACCCCCTGATCACACTCTCTGTCCCTTTAACCTCTCAGTGATCTTACTCTCTGTCCCGTTTACTTCCCCGTGAACTCATTCTCTGTCCATTTAACCTCCCCGTGATCTCACTCTCTGTCCCTTTAAACTCCCCGTGATCTCACTCACTCTCCCTTTAACCTCCCTGTGATCTCTCTCTCTGTCACTTTAACCTCCCCGTGATCTCACTCGCTAACACTTTAACCTCCCCTTGATCTCACTCTCGCTCCCTTTAACCTCTCTGTGATCTCATTCTCTGTCCCTATAACCTCCCCGTAATCTGAAACTCTGACCCTTTAAACTTCTTGTGATCTCACTCTTTGTCCATTTAACCTCCCCGTGATCTCATTATCTGTCCCTTTAACCTCCCCGTGATCACACTCTCTGTACCTTTAACCTTCCCGTGATCTCACACTCTGTCCCTTTAAACTTCCCGTGATCTCACTCTCTGTCCCTTAAACCTCCCCGTGATCTCATTATCTGTCCCTTTAACCTCCCCGTGATCTCACTCTGTCGCTTTAACCTCCCCGTTAACTCTCTCTGTCCCTTTAAACTCCCCGTGGTCTCAGTCTCTATAACTTAAACCACCCCATGATCTCACTCTCTGTCCCATTAACCTCCCCAGATCTCACTCTCTGTCCCTTCAACCACCCCATTATCTCACTCTCTGTCCCATTAACCTCCCCGTGATCTCACTCTCTGTCCCTATAACCTCCCCGTGATCTCAGTCTCTGTCCCTTTAACCTCCCCGTGATCACACTCTTTGTCCCATTATCCTAACCGTGGTCTCACTCTCTATCCCTTGAACCTGCCCCTCATCTCACTCTCTGTCCCTTTAACCTCCCCGTGATCTCAATCTCTTTCCCTTTAACCTACCCGTATTCTCACTCTCTGTCCCTTTAAACTCCGCATGATCTCAATCTCTGTCCCTTTAATCTGCCCGTTATCTCATTCTATGCCCCTTTAACCTCCCCGTGATCTCACTCTGTCGCTTTAACCACCCCGTTAACTCTCACTGTCCCTTTATCCTCCCCATCATCTCACATCCTATCCCTTTTACATCCCCGTGATATCACTCTCTGTCCCATTAACCTCCCCAGATCTCACTCTCTGTCCCTTTAATTTTCCCGTGATCTCAATCTCTGTCCCTTTAACATCCGCGTGATCTCACTCAATGTCCATTTAACCTCACCGTCATCTAACTCTCTGTCCCTTTAACCTCCCCGTGATCTCAATCTCTGTCCCTTTAACGTCCCAGTTATGTCACTTTGTCCCTTTAACCTCCCCGCGATCTCACTCTCTGTACCATTAACCTCCCGGTGATCTCACTCTCTGTCCCTTTAACCTTCCCGTGATCTCAATCTCTGTCCCTTTAAATTCCCCGTGATCTCACCCTCTGTCCCTTAACCTCCCCCTGATTTCACTCTCTGTCCCTTTAACCTCCCTGTGATCTCACTCTCTGTACCTTTAACCTCCCCGTGATCTCACTCGCTGACCCTTTAACCTCCCCTTGATCTCACTCTCGCTCCCTTTAACCTCTCTGTGATCTCACTATCTGTCCATTTAACCTCCCCGTCATCTAACTCTCTGTTCCTTTAACCTCCCTGTGAACTCACTCTCTGTCCCTTTTACCTCACCGTGATATCACTCTATGTCCCTATAGCCTCCCCGTGATTTCACTCTCTGTCCCTTTAACCTCCCCGTGATCTCACTCTCCGTCCCATAATCCTACCCGTGATCTCACTCTCAGTCCCTTTAACCTCTCCGTGATCTCACTCTCTGTCCCTTTAACCTCCCCGTGATCTCACTCTCTGTCCCTTTTACATCCCCGTCACCTCACTCTCTGTCCCTTTAACCTCCCCGTGATCTCAATCTCTTTCCCTTTAACCTCCCCGTGATCTCACTCTCTGTCCCTTTGAACTCCGCATGATCTCAATCTCTGTCCCTTTAATCTGCCCGTGATCTCATTCTCTGTCCCTTTAACCTCCCCATGATCTCACTCTGTCGCTTTAACCTCCCCGTTAACTCTCTCTGTCCCTTTAAGCTCTCCGTAATCTCACTCCCTCTCCCTTTAACCTCCCTGTGATCTCAGTCTCTATACCTTAAACCTCCCCATGATATCACTCTCTGTCTCTTTAACCTCCCCATGATCTCACTCTCTGTCCCTTTAACATCCCCATGATCTCACTCTCCGTCCCATTAACCTCCCCATATATCACTCTCTGTCCCTTCAACCACCCCGTGATCTCACTCTCTGTCCCTTCAACCTCCCCGTGATCTCACTCTCTGTCCCATTAACCTCCCCGTGATCTCACTCTCTGTCCCTATTATCTCCCCGTAATCTCAGTCTCTGTCCCTTTAACCTCCCCGTGATCACACTCTTTGTCCCATTAACCTACCTGTGATCTCACTCTCTATCCCTTGAACCTCCCCCTCATCTCACTCTCTTTCCCTTTAACCTACCCGTATTCTCACTCTCTGTCCCTTTAAACTCGGCATGATCTCAATCTCTATCCCTTTAATCTGCCCGTGACCTCATTCTCTGCCCCTTTAACCACCCCGTGATATCACTCTCTGTCCCATTAACCTCCCCGTGATCTCACTATGTCCCATTAATCTTCCCGTGATCTCAATCTCTGTCCCTTGATCCTGCCCGTAATCTCATTCTCTGTCCATTTAACCTCCCCTTGATATCACTCTCTGTCCCATTAACCTCCCCGTGATCTCATACTCTGTCCCTTTAACCTCCCCGTGATCTCACTCACTGTCCCTTTAACCTCCCCGTGATCTCACTATCTGTCCCATTAACTTTCCCGTGATCGCACTCTCTATCCCTTAATCCTCCCCGTGATCTCACTCTCTTTCCCTTTAACATCCCCGTGATCTCACTCTCTGTCCCTTTAACCGCCCCGTTAACTCAACCTCTGTCCCTTTAACCTCCCCGTGATCTCACTCTCTTTCCCTTTAACTTCCCCGTTATCTCCATCTCTGTCCCTTTAATCTCCCCGTATCTCACTCTCTGTCCATTTAACCTCCCCGCCATCTAACTCTCTGTCCCTTTAACCTCCTCGTTAGCTCATTCTCAGTCCCATTAACCTCCCCGTGATCTCACTCTCTGTCCCTTTAAATTCCCCGTGAACTCATTCTCAGTCCCTTTAGCCTCCCCGTGATCTCCCTCTCTGTCCCTTTAGCCTCCCTCTGATCGAAGTCTCTGTCACTTAAAACAGCCCGTGATCTCACTCTCTGTCCTGTTAACCTCCCCCTGATCTCACTCTCTGTCCCTTTAACCACCCAGCGATCTTACTCTCTGTCCCTTTAAACCTCCCGTGATCTCACTCTCTCTCCCTTTAACCTCCCTGTGATCTCACTCTCTGTCCGTTTGACCTCCCCGTGATCTCACTCTCTTTCCCTTTAACCTTCCCTGTTCTCACTCTCTGCCCATTTAACTGTCCCCCGAACCACTCTCTGTCCCGTTAATAGTCCCTGATCTCTCTCTGTCCCTTTAGCTGTCCGTGGTCTCACTCTTTGTCCCTTTAACTGTCCCCCTGATCTCCGAATCAGTCCATTTAACTGTCCGTGATCTGACCATCTGTCTCTGTAACTGTCCCTGATCTCAATCTCTGTCCCATTATCATTCCCATGATCTCACCCTCTGTCCCTTTAACCTCCCCCTGACCTCACTCTCAGTCCCTTTAACCTCTCAGTGATCTTACTCTCTGTTCCGTTTACTTCCCCGTGAACTCATTTTCTGTCCATTTAACCTCCCCGTGATCTCACTCTCTGTCCCTTTAAACTCCCCGTGATCTCACTCACTCTCCCTTTAACCTCCCTGTGATCTCACTATCTGTCCCTTTAACCTACCCGTGATCTCACTCTCTGTCCCTTTAAACTCCCCGTGATCTCACTCACTCTCCCTTTAACCTCCCTGTGATCTCACTCTCTGTCCCTTTAAACTCCCCGTGATCTCACTCGCTGACCCTTTAACCTCCCCTTGATCTCACTCTCGTTCCCTTTAACCTCTTAGGTGATCTCATTCTCTGTCCCTATAACCTCCCAGTAATCTGAAACTCTGTCCCTTTAAACTTCCCGTGATCTCACTCTCTGTCCAATTAACCTCCCAGTGATCACACTCTCTGTACCTTTAATCTCCCCGTGATCTCACTCTCTGTCCCATTAACTTCCCCGTGATCTCACTCTGTCCCTTTACCCTCCCCATGATCTCACACTCTGTCCCTTTAAACTTCCGGTAATCTCTCTAGCTGTCACATTAACTTTACCGAGATCTCACACTCTATCCCTTAAACCTCCCCGTTACCTCAATCTCTGTCCCTTTAAACTCCCCGTGATCTCACTCTCTGTCCATTTAACCTCCCCGTCATCTAACTCTCTGTCCCTTTAACCTCCATGTGATCTCACTCTCTGTCCCTTTAACCTCCCCGTGATCACACTCTTTGTCCCATTAACCTACCCGTGATCTCACTCTCTATCCTTTGAACCTCCCCCTCATCTCACTCTCTTTCCCTTTAACCTACCCGTATTCTCACTCTCTGTCCCTTTAAACTCGGCATGATCTCAATCTCTGTCAATTTAATCTGCCCGTGACCTCATTCTCTGCCCCTTTAACCACCCCGTGATATCACACTCTGTCCCATTAACCTCCCCGTGATCTCACTATGTCCCATTAATCTTCCCGTGATCTCAACTCTGTCCCTTGATCCTGCCCGTGATCTCATTCTCAGTCCCTTTAACCTCCCCGTGATCTCCCTCTCTGTCCCTATAACCTCCCTCTGATCTCAGTCTCTGTCACTTAAAACAGCCCGTGATCTCACTCTCTGTCCTGTTAACCTCCCCCTGATCTCACTCTCTTTCCCTTTAACCTCCCCGTGATCTCACTCTCTGTTCCTTTATCCTGACCGCGATCTCACTCTCTGTCCCTTTAACTTCCCCGTGCTCTCATTCTCTATATCTTTAAGCTCCCCGTGAACTCATTCTCTGTCCATTTAACCTCCCAGTGATCTCACTCTCTATCCCTTTACCCTCCCCGTGATCTCACTCTCTGTTCCTTTATCCTGACCGCGATCTCACTCTCTGTCCCTTTAACTTCCCCGTGCTCTCATTCTCTATATCTTTAAGCTCCCCGTGAACTCATTCTCTGTCCATTTAACCTCCCCGTGATCTCACTCTCTGTCCCTTTAAACTCCCCGTGATCTCACTCACTCTCCCTTTAACCTCCCCGTGATCTCACTCTGTCCCTTTACCCTCCCCATGATCTAACTCTATGTCCCTTTATCCTCCCCGTGATATCACTCTCTGTCCTGTTAACCTTCCCGTGATCGCACTCTCTGTCCCTTTAACCTCCCCGTGATCTCACTCTCTGTCCCTTTATCCTCCCCGTGATATCACTCTCTGTCCTGTTAACCTTCCCGTGATCGCACTCTCTGTCCCTTTAACCTCCCCGTGATCTCACTCTCTGTCCCTTTAACCTCCCCGTGATCTCACTCTCTGTCCCTTTAACCTCCCCGTGATCTCACTCTCTGTCCCTTTAACCTCCCCGTGATCTCACTCTCTGTATCTTTAAACTCCCCGTTATCTCACTCTCTTCCCTTTAAACTCCCCGTGATCTCACTCTCTGTCCATTTAACCTCCCAGTCATCTCACTCTCTGTCCCTTTAACCTCCCCGTGATCTCACTCTCTGTCCCTTTAACCTCCCCGTGATCTCACTCTCTGTATCTTTAAACTCTCCGTTATCTCACTCTCTTCCCTTGAATCTCCCCGTGATCTCACTCTCTGTCCCTTTTACCTCCCCGTGATCTCACTCAGTCCCTTTAATCTTCCCGTGATCTCATTCTCTGTCCCTTTCACCTCCCCGTGATCTCACTCTCTGTAACATTAACCTCCCTGTGATCTCACTCACTGTCCCTTTAACCTCCCCTTGAGCTCACTCTCTGTCCCTTTAACTTCCCCGCTATCTCACTCTCTGTCCCATTAACCTTCCCGTGATCTCACTCTCTGTCCCTTTTACCTGACCGTGATCGCACTCTCTGTCCCTTTAATATCCCCGTGCTCTCATTCTCTGTCCCTTTAAGATCCCCGTGAACTCATTATCTGTCCATTTAACCTCCCCGTGACCTCACTCTCTGTCACATTAACTTTCCCATGATCGCACTCTCTATCCCTTAAAGCTCCCCGTGATCTCACTCTCTGTACCTATAACCTCCCAATGATCTCACAGTCTGTTGCTTTAACATTCCCTTGATCTCACACTCTGTCCATTTAACCTCTCCGTGATCTCACTTTCTGATCCTTTAAACTCCCAGCGGTGTCACTCTCAGTCCATTTAACCTCCCCGCGATCTAACTCTCTGTACCTTTATCCTCCCCGTAATCTCACTCACCGTCCCTTTAACCTCCCCGTGATCTCACTCTCTGTCCCTTTAACCTCCCCGTAATCTCACTCTCTGTCCCTTTAACCTCCCCGTAATCTCACTCTCTGTCCCTTTACCCCCCCTGTGATCTCACTCTCTGTCCCTTTAACCTCCCCGTGATCTCACTCACTGTCCCTTTAACCTCCCCGTCATCTCACTCTCTGTCCCTTTAAGCTCCCGTGATCTCACTCTCTGCCCCTTTAAACTCCACGTTATCTCACTCTCTGTCCCTTGAAACTCTCCGTGATCTCACTCTCTGTCCATTTAACCTACCCGTCATCCAACTCTCTGTCCCTTTAACCTCCCCGTGATCACACTCTCTGTCCCTTTAACCTCTCCGTGATCTTACTCTCTGTCCCTTTAACCTCCCTGTGTCCTCACTCTCTGTCCGTTTAACCTCCCCGTGATCTCTCTCTGTCCCTTTTATCTTCCCGTGATCTCATTCTCTGTCCCTTTCAACTCCCCGTGATCTCACTCTCTGTACCATTAACCTCCCCGTGATCTCACTCTCTGTCCCTTTAACCTCCCCGTGATCTCACTCTTGGTCACTTAAAACACCCCGTGATCTCACTCTCTCTCCTGTTAACCTCACCCTGATCTCACTCTCTGTCCCTTTAACCTCCCAGTCATCTCACTCTCTGTCCCATTAAGCTCCCCGTGATCTCACTCTCTGTCCCTTTAACCTCCCCGTGATCTCACTCTTGGTCACTTAAAACACCCCGTGATCTCACTCTCTCTCCTGTTAACCTCACCCTGATCTCACTCTCTGTCCCTTTAACCTCCCAGTCATCTCACTCTCTGTCCCATTAAGCTCCCCGTGATCTCACTCTCTGTACTTTTAACCTGACCGTGATCTCACTCTCTGTCCCTTTAATTTCCCAGTGCCCTCATTCTCTGTCCCTTTAAGATCCCCGTGAACTCATTCTCTGTCCATTTAACCTACCCGTGACCTCACTCTGTGTCCCTTTAACCTCCCCGTGATCTCACTCTCTCTCCCTTTAACATCCCAGTGATCTCACTCTCTGTACCTATAACCTCCCCATAATCTCACAGTCTGTCCCTTTAACATTCCCGTGATCTCACCCTCTGTCCATTTAACCTCCCCGTGATCACATTCTCTGTACCTTTATTCTCCCCGTGATCTCACTCTGAGACCCTTTAACCTCCCCGTGATCTCACTCTCTGTCCCTTTTACGTCCCCGTGATCTCACTCTCTGTCCCTTTAACCTCCCCGTGATCTCACTCTCTGTCCCTTTTACGTCCCCGTGATCTCATTCACTGTCCCTTTAACCTCCCCGTGATCTCACTCTCTGTCCCTTCAACATCCTGGTGATCTCACTCTCTGTCCCTTTAACTTCCCCGTGATCTCACTCTCTGTCCATTTAACCTGCCCGTGATCTCATTCTCTGTCCCTTAAACCTCACCGTGATATCAATCTCTGTCACTTTAACCTGCCCGTGATCTCATTCTCTGTCCCTTTAACCTCCCCGTGATCTCACTCTCTGTCCCTTTAACCTCCCGGTGATCTCACTCTCTATCCCTTTAACCTCATCGTGATCTCACTCTCTGTCCCTTTAACCTCCTCGTATTCTCACTCTCTGTCCCATTAAACTGCGCATGATCTCAATCTCTGTCCCTTTAATCTGCCCGTAATCTCACTCTCTGTCCCTTTAACCTCCCTGTGAGCTCACTATCTGTCCCTTTTACCTCCTAGTGATCTCACTCCATGTCCCTTTAACCTCTCCGTGATCTCAGTCTCTATCCCTTAAACCTCCACGTGATATCACTCTCTGTCTCTTTATCCTACCCGTGATCTCACTCTCTGTCCCATTAACATTCCCGGGATCTCACCCTCTGTCCATTTAACCTCCCCGTAATCTCAAACTCTGTTCGTTTATACTTCCCGTGATCTCACTCTCTGTCCAGTTAACCTTCCCGTTATCACACTCTCTGTCCCTTTAAACTACCCGTGATCTCACTCTCTGTCCCTTTAGCCTCCCCGTGATCTCACTCACTGTCCCATTAAATATCCCGTGATCGCACTCTCTATCCCTTAAAGCACCCCGTGATCTCACTCTCTGTCCCTTTATCCTCCCCGTGATCTCACTCTCTGTTTCTTTAAACTCCCCGTTATCTCACTCTCTTCCCTTTATACTCCCCGTGATCTCACTCTCTGTCCATTTAACCTCCCAGTCATCTAACTCTCTGTCTCTTTAACCTCCCCGTGATCACACTCTCTGTCCCTTTTACCTCACCGTGATCTCACTCTGTCCCTTTAATCTTCCCGTGATCTCATTCTCTGTCCCTTTCACCTCCCCGTGATCTCACTCTCTGTACCATTAACCTCCCCGTGATCTCACTCACTGTCCCTTTAACCTCCCCTTGAGCTCACTCTCTGTCCCTTTAACTTCCCCGCTATCTCACTCTCTGTCCCATTAACCTTCCCGTGATCTCACTCTCTGTCCCTTTTACCTGACCGTGATCGCACTCTCTGTCCCTTTAATATCCCCGTGCTCTCATTCTCTGTCCTTTTAAGCTCCCCGTGAACTCATTATCTGTCCATTTAACCTCCCCGTGACCTCACTCTCTGTCACATTAACTTTCCCGTGATCGCACTCTCTGTCCATTAAAGCTCTACGTGATCTCACTCTCTGTACCTATAACCTCCAAATGATCTCACAGTCTGTCCATTTAACATTCCCGTGATCTCACCCTCTGTCCATTTAACCTCTCCGTGATCTCACTTTCTGATCCTTTAACCTCCCAGCGATGTCACTCTCAGTCCATTTAACCTCCCCGCGATCTAACTCTCTGTACCTTTATCCTCCCCGTAATCTCACTCTCTGTCCCTTTAACCTCCCCGTGATCTCACTCTCTGTCCATTTAACCTCTCCGAGATCTCACTCTCTGTCCATTTAACCTCCCCGTGCTTTCATTCTCTGTCCCTTTTCCCTCCCCATGATCTAACTCTCTGTCCCTTTAACCTCTCTGTGATCTCACTCTCTGGCCCATTAACTTTCACATGATCGCACTCTCTATCCCTTAAACCTCTCCGTGATCTCACTCTCTGTCCCTTTAACCTCCCCGTGATCTCACTCTCTGTCCCTTTCAGCACCCCGTGATCTCACTCTCTGTCCCTTTAAACTCCCCGTTATCTCACTCTCCGTCCCTTTAACCTCCCCGTCATCCAACTCTCTGTACCTTTCACACCCCCGTGATCTCTCTCTCTGTCCCTTTAACCTCACCGTGATCTCACTCTCTGTCCCTTTAAGCTCCCCGTGGACTCATTCTCTGTCCATTTAACCTCCCCGTGAACTCACTCTCTGTCCCTTTAACCTCCCCGTGATCTCACTCTCTGTCCCTTTAACCTCCCTCTTATCTCACTCTCTGTCACTTAAAACACCCCGTGATCTCACTCTCTCTCCTGTTAACCTTCCCCTGAACTTACTCTCTGTCCCTTTAACCTCCCGGTGATCTCTCTCTCTGTCCCTTTAACCTGACCGTGATCTCACTCTCTGTTCCTTTATCCTGACCGCGATCTCACTCTCTGTCCCTTTAACTTCCCCGTGCTCTCATTCTCTATATCTTTAAGCTCCCCGTGAACTCATTCTCTGTCCATTTAACCTTCCTGTGATCTCACTCTCTATCCCTTTAACCTCCCCGTGATCTCACTCTCTGTCCCTTTAAACTCCCCGTGATCTCACTCTCTCTCCCTTTAACCTCCCTGTGATCTCACTCTCTGTCCCTTTAACCTCCCCGTAATCTCACTCTCTGTCCCTTATACCTCCCCGTGATCTCACTCTCTGTCAATTTAACCTGCCCGTGATCTCACTCTCTGTATCTTTAACCTCCCCGTGATCTCACTCTCTTTCCCTTTAACCTTCCCTGATCTCACTCTCTGCCCATTTAACTGTCCCCCGATCCCACTCTCTGTCTCGTTATTAGTCCCTGATCTCTCTCTGTCCCTTTAGCTGTCCGTGGTCTCACTCTTTGTCCCTTTAACTGTCCCCCTGACCTCCAAATCAGTCCATTTAACTGTCCCTGATCTGACCATCTTTCTCTATAACTGTCCCTGATCTCAATCTCTGTCCCATTAACATTCCCGTGATCTCACCCTCTGTACATTTAACCTCCCCCTGATCTCACTCTCTGTCCCTTTAACCTCTCAGTGATCTTACTCTCTGTCCCGTTTACTTCCCCGTGAACTCATTCTCTGTCCATTTAACCTCCCCGTGATCTCACTCTCTGTCCCTTTAAACTCCCCGTGATCTCACTCACTCTCCCTTTAACCTCCCTGTGATCTCACTATCTGTCCCTTTAACCTCCCCGTGATCTCACTCTCTGTCCCATTAACCTCCCCGTGATCTCACTCTGTACCTTTACCCTCCCCATGTTCTAACTCTCTGTCCCTTTATCCTCCCCGTGATATCACTCTTTGTCCTGTTAACCTTCCCCTGATCGCACTCTCTATCCCTTGAAGCTCCCCGTGATCTCACTCTCTGTCCCTTTAACCTCCCCGTGATCTCACTCTCTGTCCCTTTAACCTCCCCGTGATCTCACTCTCTGTCCATTTAACCTCTCCGAGATCTCACTCTCTGTCCATTTAACCTCCCCGTGCTTTCATTCTCTGTCCCTTTTCCCTCCCCATGATCTAACTCTCTGTCCCTTTAACCTCCCCGTGATCACACTCTCTGTCCCTTTTACCTCCCCGTGATCTCACTCTGTCCCTTTAATCTTCCCGTGATCTCATTCTCTGTCCCTTTCACCTCACCGTGATCTCACTCTCTGTACCATTAACCTCCCCGTGATCTCACTCACTGTCCCTTTAACCTCCCCTTGAGCTCACTCTCTGTCCCTTTAACTTCCCCGTGATCTCACTCTCTGTCCCTTTTACCTGACCATGATCGCACTCTCTGTCCCTTTAATATCCCCGTGCTCTCATTCTCTGTCCCTTTAAGCTCCCCGTGAACTCATTATCTGTCCATTTAACCTCCCCGTGACCTCACTCTCTGTCACATTAACTTTCCCGTGATCGCACTCTCTATCCCTTAAAGCTCCCCGTGATCTCACTCTCTGTACCGATAACCTCCCAATGATCTCACAGTCTGTCCCTTTATCATTCCCGCGATCTCACTCTCAGTCCATTTAACCTCCCCGCGATCTAACTCTCTGTACCTTTATCCTCCCCGTAATCTCACTCTCCGTCCCTTTAACCTCCCCGTGATCTCACTCTCTGTCCATTTAACCTCTCCGAGATCTCACTCTCTGTCCATTTAACCTCCCCGTGCTTTCATTCTCTGTCCCTTTTCCCTCCCCATGATCTAACTCTCTGTCCCTTTAACCTCTCTGTGATCTCACTCTCTGGCCCATTAACTTTCACATGATCGCACTCTCTATCCCTTAAACCTCTCCGTGATCTCACTCTCTGTCCCTTTAACCTCCCCGTGATCTCACTCTCTGTCCCTTTCAGCACCCCGTGATCTCACTCTCTGTCCCTTTAAACTCCCCGTTATCTCACTCTCCGTCCCTTTAACCTCCCCGTCATCCAACTCTCTGTCCCTTTCACACCCCCGTGATCTCTCTCTCTGTCCCTTTAACCTCACCGTGATCTCACTCTCTGTCCCTTTAAGCTCCCCGTGGACTCATTCTCTGTCCATTTAACCTCCCCGTGAACTCACTCTCTGTCCCTTTAACCTTACCGTGATCTCACTCTCTGTCCCTTTAACATTCCCGTGATCTCACCCTCTGTCCATTTAACCTCCCCGTGATCTCACTCTCTGTCCCTTTAACCTCCCCGTGATCTCACTCTCTGTCCCTTTAACCTCCCTCTTATCTCACTCTCTGTCACTTAAAACACCCCGTGATCTCACTCTCTCTCCTGTTAACCTTCCCCTGATCTTACTCTCTGTCCCTTTAACCTCCCGGTGAACTCTCTCTCTGTCCCTTTAACCTGACCGTGATATCACTCTCTGTTCCTTTATCCTGACCGCGATCTCACTCTCTGTCCCTTTAACTTCCCCGTGCTCTCATTCTCTATATCTTTAAGCTCCCCGTGAACTCATTCTCTGTCCATTTAACCTCCCTGTGATCTCACTCTCTATCCCTTTAACCTCCCCGTGATCTCACTCTCTGCCCCTTTAACCACCCCGTGATATCACTCTCTGCCCCTTTAACCACCCCGTGATATCGCTCTCTGTCCCATTAACCTCCCCGTGATCTCATTATGTCCCATTAATCTCCCTGTGATCTCATTCTCTGTCACTTTAACCTCCCCGTGATATCACTCTCTGTCCCATTTAACTTCCGCTGACCTCACTCTCTGTCCCATTAACCTCCCCGTGATCTCATACTCTGTCCCTTTAACCTCCCCGTGATCTCACTCACTGTCCCTTTAACCTCCCCGTGATCTCACTATCTGTCCCATTAACTTTCCCGTGATCGCACTCTCTATCCCTTAATCCTCCCCGTGATCTCACTCTCTATCCCTTTAACATCCCCGTGATCTCAACCTCTGTCCCTTTAACCGCCCCGTTATCTCAACCTCTGTCCCTTTAACCTCCCCGTGATCTCACTCTCTGTCCCTTTAACCTCCTCGTTATCTCATTCTCAGTCCCATTAACCTCCCCGTGATCTCACTCTCTGTCCCTTTAACTTCCCCGTGAACTCATTCTCAGTGCCTTTAACCTCCCCGTGATCTCCCTCTCTGTCCCTATAACCTCCATCTGATCTCAGTCTCTGTCACTTAAAACAGCCCGTGATCTCACTCTCTGTCCTATTAACCTCCACCTGATCTCACTCTCTGTCCCTTTAACCTCCCAGTGATCACACTCTCTGTCCCTTTAACCTCCCCGTGATCTCACTCTCTGTTCCTTTATCCTGACCGCGATCTCACTCTCTGTCCCTTTAACTTCCCATTGCTCTCATTCTCTATATCTTTAAGCTCCCCGTGAACTCATTCTCTGTCCATTTAACCTCCTTGTGATCTCACTCTCTATCCCTTTAACCTCCCCGTGATCTCACTCTCTGTCCCTTTAAACTCCCCGTGATCTCACTCTCTGTCCCATTAACCTCCCAGTCATCTCACTCTCTACCTTTAATCTTCCCGTGGTCTCAATCTCTGTCCCTTGAACCTGCCCGTGATCTCATTCTCTCTCCAGTTAGCCGCCCTGTGATCTCACTCTCTCTCCATTTAACCTCCCCGTAATCTCAAACTCTGTCCCTTTAAACTTCCCGTGATCTCACTCTCTGTCCATTTAACCTCCCCGTGGTCACACTCTCTGTCCCTTTAAACTACCCGTGATCTCACTCTCTGTCCCTTTAACCTCCCCGTGCTCTCACTCTCTGTCCCTTTACCCTCCCCATGATCTAACTCTCTGTCCCTTTAACCTCTCTGTGATCTCACTCTCTGGCCCATTAACTTTCACATGATCGCACTCTCTATCCCTTAAACTTCTCCGTGATCTCACTCTCTGTCCCTTTAAACTCCCCATGATCTCACTCTCTGTCCCTTTAACCTCCCCGTGATCTCACTCACTGTCCCTTTAACCTCCCCGTGATCTCACTCTCTGTCCCTTTAAGCTCCCGTGATCTCACTCTCTGCCCCTTTAAACTCCACGGTAACTCACTCTCTGTCCCTTGAAACTCCCCGTGGTCTCACTCTCTGTCCATTTAACCTACCCGTCATCCAACTCTCTGTCCCTTTAACCTCCTCGTGATCACTCTCTCTGTCCCTTTAACCTCCCCGTGATCTTACTCTCTGTCCCTTTAACCTCCCTGTGACCTCACTCTCTGTCCGTTTAACCTCCCCGTGATCTCACTCTGTCCCTTTTATCTTCCCGTGATCTCATTCTCTGTCCCTTTCACCTCCCCCTGATCTCACTCTCTGTACCATTAACCTCCCCGTGATCTCACTCTCTGTACCATTAACCTCCCCGTGATCTCACTCTCTGTCCCTTTAACTTCCCCGTGATCTCACTCTTGGTCACTTAAAACACCCCGTGATCTCACTCTCTCTCCTGTTAACCTCACCCTGATCTCACTCTCTGTCCCTTTAACCTCCCAGTCATCTCACTCTCTGTCCCATTAAGCTCCCCGTGATCTCACTCTCTGTACCTTTAACCTGACCGTGATCTCACTCTCTGTCCCTTTAATTTCCCAGTGCCCACATTCTCTGTCCCTTTAAGATCCCCGTGAACTCATTCTCTGTCCATTTAACCTACCCGTGACCTCACTCTGTGTCCCTTTAACCTCCCCGTGATCTCACTCTCTCTCCCTTTAACATCCCAGTGATCTCACTCTCTGTACCTATAACCTCCCCATAATCTCACAGTCTGTCCCTTTAACATTCCCGTGATCTCACCCTCTGTCCATTTAACCTCCCCGTGATCACACTCTCTGTACCTTTATCCTCCCCGTGATCTCACTCTGAGACCCTTTAACCTCCCCGTGATCTCACTCTCTGTCCCTTTTATGTCCCCGTGATCTCACTCTCTGTCCCTTTAACCTCCCCGTGATCTCACTGTCTGTCCCTTTTACGTCCCCGTGATCTCATTCACTGTCCCTTTAACCATCCCGTGATCTCACTCTCTGTCCCTTTAACATCCTGGTGATCTCACTCTCTGTCCCTTTAACCTCCCCGTGATCTCACTCTCTGTCCATTTAACCTGCCCGTGATCTCATTCTCTGTCCCTTAAACCTCACCGTGATATCAATCTCTGTCACTTTAACCTACCCGTGATCTCATTCTCTGTCCCTTTAACCTCCCCGTGATCTCACTCTCTGTCCCTTTAACCTCCCGGTGATCTCACTCTCTGTCCCTTTAACCTCATCGTGATCTCACTATCTGTCCCTTTAACCTCCCCGTATTCTCACTCTCTGTCCCTTTAAACTGCGCATGATCTCAATCTCTGTCCCTTTAATCTGCCCGTAATCTCACTCTCTGTCCCTTTAACCTCCCTGTGAGCTCACTATCTGTCCCTTTAACCTCCTAGTGATCTCACTATCTGTCCCTTTAACCTCCCCGTGTTCTCAATCTGTCGCTTTAACCTCCCCGTTAACTCTCTCTATCCCTTTAACCTCCCAGTAATCTCACTCGCTGTCCCTTTAAACTTTCCGTGATCTCAGTCTCTATCCCTTAAACCTCCCCGTGATATCACTCTCTGTCTCTTTATCCTACCCGTGATCTCACTCTCTGTGCATTTAACCTCCCCGTGGTCACACTCTCTGTCCCTTTAAACTACCCTTGATCTCACTCTCTGTCCCTTTAACCTCCCCGTGCTCTCACTCTCTGTCCCTTTACCCTCCCCATGATCTAACTCTCTGTCCCTTTAACCTCTCTGTGATCTCACTCTCTGGCCCATTAACTTTCACATGATCGCACTCTCTATCCCTTAATCTTCTCCGTGATCTCACTCTCTGTCCCTTTAACCTCCCCGTGATCTCACTCTCTGTCCCTTTAACCTCCCCGTGATCTCACTCACTGTCCCTTTAACCTCCCCGTGATCTCACTCTCTGTCCCTTTAAGCTCCCGTGATCTCACTCTCTGCCCCTTTAAACTCCACGTTAACTCACTCTCTGTCCCTTGAAACTCCCCGTGGTCTCACTCTCTGTCCATTTAACCTATCCGTCATCCATCTCTCTGTCCCTTTAACCTCCTCGTGATCACTCTCTCTGTCCCTTTAACCTCCCCGTGATCTTACTCTCTGTCCCTTTAACCTCCCTGTGACCTCACTCTCTGTCCGTTTAACCTCCCCGTGATCTCACTCTGTCCCTTTTATCTTCCCGTGATCTCATTCTCTGTCCCTTTCACCTCCCCGTGATCTCACTCTCTGTACCATTAACCTCCCCGTGATCTCACTTTCTGTACCATTAACCTCCCCGTGATCTCACTCTCTGTCCCTTTAACATCCCCGTGATCTCACTCTTGGTCACTTAAAACACCCCGTGATCTCACTCTCTCTCCTGTTAACCTCACCCTGATCTCACTCTCTGTCCCTTTAACCTCCCAGTCATCTCACTCTCTGTCCCATTAAGCTCCCCGTGATCTCACTCTCTGTACCTTTAATTTCCCAGTGCCCTCATTCTCTGTCCCTTTAAGATCCTCGTGAACTCATTCTCTGTCCATTTAACCTACCCGTGACCTCACTCTGTGTCCCTTTAACCTCCCCGTGATCTCACTCTCTCTCCCTTTAACATCCCAGTGATCTCACTCTCTGTACCTATAACCTCCCCATAATCTCACAGTCTGTCCCTTTAACATTCCCGTGATCTCACCCTCTGTCCATTTAACCTCCCCGTGATCACACTCTCTGTACCTTTATCCTCCCCGTGATCTCACTCTGAGACCCTTTAACCTCCCCGTGATCTCACTCTCTGTCCCTTTTACGTCCCCGTGATCTCACTCTCTGTCCCTTTAACCTCCCCGTGATCTCACTCTCTGTCCCTTTAACCTCCCCGTGATCTCACTCTCTGTATCTTTAAACTCCCCGTTATCTCACTCTCTTCCCTTTAAACTCCCCGTGATCTCACTCTCTGTCCATTTAACCTCCCAGTCATCTAACTCTCTGTCCCTTTAACCTCCCCGTGATCACACTCTCTGTCCCTTTTACCTCACCGTGATCTCACTCTGTCCCTTTAATCTTCCCGTGATCTCATTCTCTGTCCCTTTCACCTCCCCGTGATCTCACTCTCTGTACCATTAACCTCCCCGTGATCTCACTCACTGTCCCTTTAACCTCCCCTTGAGCTCACTCTCTGTCCCTTTAACTTCCCCGTTATCTCACTCTCTGTCCCATTAACCTTCCCGTGATCTCACTCTCTGTCCCTTTTACCTGACCATGATCTCACTCTCTGTCCCTTTAACCTCCCCGTGATCTCACTCTCTGTCCATTTAACCTGCCCGTGATCTCATTCTCTGTCCCTTAAACCTCACCGTGATATCAATCTCTGTCACTTTAACCTACCCGTGATCTCATTCTCTGTCCCTTTAACCTCCCCGTGATCTCACTCTCTGTCCCTTTAACCTCCCGGTGATCTCACTCTCTGTCCCTTTAACCTCATCGTGATCTCACTCTCTGTCCCTTTAAACTGCGCATGATCTCAATCTCTGTCCCTTTAATCTGCCCGTAATCTCACTCTCTGTCCCTTTAACCTCCCTGTGAGCTCACTATCTGTCCCTTTAACCTCCTAGTGATCTCACTATCTGTACCTTTAACCTCCCCGTGTTCTCAATCTGTCGCTTTAACCTCCCCGTTAACTCTCTCTATCCCTTTAACCTCCCAGTAATCTCACTCCCTGTCCCTTTAACCTTTCCGTGATCTCAGTCTCTATCCCTTAAACCTCCCCGTGATATCACTCTCTGTCTCTTTATCCTACCCGTGATCTCACTCTCTGTCCATTTAACCTCCCCGTGGTCACACTCTCTGTCCCTTTAAACTACCCGTGATCTCACTCTCTGTCCCTTTAACCTCCCCGTGCTCTCACTCTCTGTCCCTTTACCCTCCCCATGATCTAACTCTCTGTCCCTTTAACCTCTCTGTGATCTCACTCTCTGGCCCATTAACTTTCACATGATCGCACTCTCTATCCCTTAATCTTCTCCGTGATCTCACTCTCTGTCCCTTTAACCTCCCCGTGATCTCACTCTCTGTCCCTTTAACCTCCCCGTGATCTCACTCACTGTCCCTTTAACCTCCCCGTCATCTCACTCTCTGTCCCTTTAAGCTCCCGTGATCTCACTCTCTGCCCCTTTAAACTCCACGTTAACTCACTCTCTGTCCCTTGAAACTCCCCGTGGTCTCACTCTCTGTCCATTTAACCTACCCGTCATCCATCTCTCTGTCCCTTTAACCTCCTCGTGATCACTCTCTCTGTCCCTTTTACCTCCCCGTGATCTTACTCTCTGTCCCTTTAACCTCCCTGTGACCTCACTCTCTGTCCGTTTAACCTCCCCGTGATCTCACTCTTTCCCTTTTATCTTCCCGTGATCTCATTCTCTGTCCCTTTCACCTCCCCGTGATCTCACTCTCTGTACCATTAACCTCCCCGTGATCTCACTCTCTGTACCATTAACCTCCCCGTGATCTCACTCTCTGTCCCTTTAACATCCCCGTGATCTCACTCTTGGTCACTTAAAACACCCCGTGATCTCACTCTCTCTCCTGTTAACCTCACCCTGATCTCACTCTCTGTCCCTTTAACCTCCCAGTCATCTCACTCTCTGTCCCATTAAGCTCCCCGTGATCTCACTCTCTGTACCTTTAACCTGACCGTGATCTCACTCTCTGTCCCTTTAATTTCCCAGTGCCCTCATTCTCTGTCCCTTTAAGATCCCCGTGAACTCATTCTCTGTCCATTTAACCTACCCGTGACCTCACTCTGTGTCCCTTTAACCTCCCCGTGATCTCACTCTCTCTCCCTTTAACATCCCAGTGATCTCACTCTCTGTACCTATAACCTCCCCATAATCTCACAGTCTGTCCCTTTAACATTCCCGTGATCTCACCCTCTGTCCATTTAACCTCCCCGTGATCACACTCTCTGCACCTTTATCCTCCCCGTGATCTCACTCTCTGTCCCTTTTACGTCCCCGTGATCTCACTCTCTGTCCCTTTAACCTCCCCGTGATCTCACTGTCTGTCCCTTTTACGTCCCCGTGATCTCATTCACTGTCCCTTTAACCTCCCCGTGATCTCACTCTCTGTCCCTTTAACATCCTGGTGATCTCACTCTCTGTCCCTTTAACCTCCCCGTGATCTCACTCTCTGTCCATTTAACCTGCCCGTGATCTCATTCTCTGTCCCTTAAACCTCACCGTGATATCAATCTCTGTCACTTTAACCTGCCCGTGATCTCATTCTCTGTCCCTTTAACCTCCCCGTGATCTCACTCTCTGTCCCTTTAACCTCCCGGTGATCTCACTCTCTGTCCCTTTAACCTCATCGTGATCTCACTCTCTGTCCCTTTAACCTCCCCGTATTCTCACTCTCTGTCCCTTTAAACTGCGCATGATCTCAATCTCTGTCCCTTTAATCTGCCCGTAATCTCACTCTCTGTCCCTTTAACATTCCCGTGATCTCACCCTCCGTCCATTTAACCTCCCCGTGATCACACTCTCTGCACCTTTATCCTCCTCATGATCTCACTCTCTGTCCCTTTAACGTCCCGGTGATCTTACTCTCTGTCCCATTAACCTCCCCATGATCTCACTCTCTGTCCCTTTAACCTCCCCGTGATCTCACTCACTGTCCCTTCAACCTCCCCGTGATCTCACTCACTATCCCTTTCCCCTTCCCTTGATCTCACGCTCTATCCCATTAACTTTCCCGTGATCGCATTCACTATCCCTTAAACCTCCCAGTGATCTCATTCTCTGTCCCTTTATCCTCCCCGTGATCTCACTCTCTGTCCCTTTAATCTCCCCGTGAACTCATTCTCTCTCCCTTTAACCTGCCCGTGATCTCATTCTCTGTCCCTTTAACCTCCCCGTCATCTCACTCTCTGACCCTTTAACTTACCCTTGATCTCACTCTCTGTCCTTTTAAACTCCCTGTGATCTCACTCTCTCTCCCTTTAACCTTCCCGTGATCTCACTCTGTCCCTTTAACCTTCCCTGATCTCATTCTCTGATCCTTTAACTGTTCCCCTGATCTCCATCTCTGTCCCTTTAATAGTCCCTGCTAACTCTCTGTACCTTTAGCTGTCCCTGATATCACTCTTTGTCCCTTTAACTGTCCCACTGATCTCACTCTCTGTCCCTTTAACTGTCCCCCGATCCCACTCTCTGTCCCTTTAATAGTCCCTGATCTCTCTCTGTCCCTTTAGCTGTCCCTGATCTCACTCCCTGTCCCTTTAACCTCCCCATGACCTCACAGTCTGTCCCTTTAACATTTCCGTGATCTCACCCTCTGTCCATTTAACCTGCCCGTGATCACATTCTCTGTACCTTTATCCTCCCCGTGAACTCACTCTCTGTCCCTTTAACCTCCCCGTGAACTCACTCTCCGTCCCTTTAACCTCCCCGTGATATCACTCACTGTCCCATTAACCTCCCCTTAATTTCATTCTCTGTCCCTTTAAACTCCACGTGTTCTCACTCTCTGTCCCTTTAACGTCCCCGTGATCTCACTCTCTGTCCCATTAACCTCCCCATGATCTCACACTCTGTCCCTTTAACCTCCCCGTGATCTCACTCTCTTTCCATTTAACTTCCCCGTGATCTCACTCTCATTCCCTTTACTCTCCCTGATTTAGCACTCTGTCCCTTTAACATCCCCGTGATCTCACTCTCTGTCCCTTAAAGCTCAGCGTGATATCAATCTCTGTCCCTTTAACCTGCCCGTGATCTCATTCTCTGTCCCTTTAACCTCCCCGTGATCTTACTCTCTGTCCCATTAACCTCCCCGTGATATCACTCTCTGTCCCTTTAACCTCCTCGTGATCTTACTCTCTGTCCCTTAAACCTCCCAGTCATCTCACTCACTGTACCTTTAACCTCCGCGTGATCTCACTCTCTTTCCCGTTAACCTTCCCGTGATCTCAGTCTTTGTCCCTTTAAACTTCCCTTGATCTCACGCTCTGTCCCTTTGACCTCCCCGTGATCTCACTGTCTGTCCCATTAATCTCCCCGTGATCTCACTCACTGTCCCGTTAACCTCCCCGTGATCTCACTCACTATCCCTTTCACCTCCCCGTGATCTCACTCTCTGTCCCTTTAACTTACCCTTGATCTCACTCTCTGTCCCTTTAAACTCCCCGTGATCTCACTCTCTCTCCCTTTAACCTTCCCGTGATCTCACTCTGTCCCTTTAACCTTCCCTGATCTCACTCTCTGTCCCTTTAACTGTCCCCCGATCCCACTCTCTTTCCCTTTAATAGTCCCGAATCTCTCTCTGTCCCTTTAGCTGTCCCTGATCTCACTCCCTGTCCCTTTAACCTCCCCATGACCTCACAGTCTGTCCCTTTAACATTTCCGTGATCTCACCCTCTGTCCATTTAACCTGCCCGTGATCACATTCTCTGTACCTTTATCCTCCCCATGATCTCACTCTCTGTCCCTTTAACCTCCCCGTGATCTCACTCTCCGTCCCTTTAACCTCCCCGTGATATCACTCTCTGTCCCATTAACCTCCCCTTAATTTCACTCTCTGTCCCGTTAAACTCCACGTGTTCTCACTCTCTGTCCCTTTAACCTCACCGTGATATCAACCTCTGTCACTTTAACCTCCCCGTCATCTCACTCTCTTTCCCATTAAGCTCCCAGCGATTCACTCTCTGTCCCTTTTACCTCCCCGTGATCTCACTCTCTGTCCCTTTAACCTCCCTGTGTTCTCACTCTCAGTCCATTTAACCTCCCCGTCTTCCTACTTTCTGTCCCTTTAATCTCCCCGTGATCTCACTCTTTGTACCTTTTAATTTCCGTGAACTCACTCTCTGTCCCTTTAACTGCCCCGTGAACTCACTCTCTGTCACTTTAACCTCTCCGTGATCTCACTCTCTGTCCCATTAAACTCTCCGTGATCTCACTCTCTGTCCCTTTTACTTCCCCGAGAACTCATTCTCTGTCCATTTTACCTCCCCGTGATCTCACTCTCTGTCCCTTTAAACTCCCCGTGATCTCACTCTCTCTCCCTTTAACTTCCCTGTCATCTCACTCTCTGTCCCTTTAACCTCCCCGTGATCTCACTCTCTGCCCATTTAACCTCCGCGTGATCTCACTCTCTGTACCTTTAACATCCCCGTGATCTCACTTTCTTTCCCTTTAACCTCCCCGTGATCTCACTCTGTCACTTTAACCACCCCGTGATCTCACTCTCTGTTCCTTTAACTGTTCCCCTGATCTCATTCTCTGTCCCTTTAACCACGCTGCGATCTCACTCTCTGTCCTTTAAGCTCGCCGTGATCTCAATCTCTGTCCCTTTAACCTCTCAGTAATCTCACTCTCTGTCCCTTTAACCTCTCAGTCATCTCACTATCTGTACCTTTCACCTCCTGATCTCACTCTCTGTCCCTATAACCTCACCGTCATCTTTCTCACTGTCCCTTATAACTCCCCGTGATCTCACTCTCTTTCCCTTTAACCTCCCCTTGATCTCACTCTCTGTCCGGATAACCTCCCCGTGATCTCACTCTCTGTCCTTTTAAACTCCCCGTGATCTCACTCTCTGTCCCTTTAACCTCCCTGTGATCTCACTCTATTTCACATTAAGCTCCCCGTGGTCACACTCTCTTT
>NW_027599491.1:0-25644 GCF_964194155.1 Cetorhinus maximus
TGCTGCACTGTCAGAGAGTCAGTACTGAGGGAGTGCTGCACTGTCAGAGGCTCAGTACTGAGGGAGTGCTGCACTGTCGGAGGGTCAGTACTGAGGGAGTGCTGCACTGTCAGAGGGTCAGTACTGAGGGAGTGCTGCACTGTCGGAGGGTCAGTACTGAGTGAGTGCTGCACTGTCGGAGGGTCAGAACTGAGGGAATGCAGCACTGTCAGAGGGTCAGTACTGAGGGAGTGCCCCACTGTCGGAAGGTCTGTACTGAGGGAGTGCTGCACTGTCGGAGGGTCAGTACTGAGGGAGTGCCGCACTGTCAGAGGGTCTGTACTGAGGCAGTGCCCCACTCTGAGAGGGTCATTAATGAGGGACTGCAACACTGTCGGAGGGTCAGTGCTGCGGGAGTGCCGCACTGTCAGAGGGTCAGTACTGAGTGAGTTCTGCACTGTGAGAGGGTCAGTACTGAGGGAGTGCAGCACTGTCAGATGGTCAGTACTGAGGGAGTGCTGCACTGTCGGAGGGTCAGTACTGAGGGAGTGCTGTACTGTGAGAGGGTCAGTACTGAGGTAGTGCTGCACTGTGAGAGGGTCAGTACTGAGGGAGTGCTGCACTGTCAGAGGGTCAGTACTGAGGGAGTGTTGCACTGTCGGAGGGTCAGTACTGAGGGAGTGCTGCACTGTCAGAGGGTCAGTACTGAGGGAGTGCTGCACTGTCGGAAGGTCAGTACTGAGGGATTGCTGCACTGTCAGAGGGTCAGTACTGTGGGAGTGCTGCTCTGTCAGAGGGTCAGTACTGAGGGAGTGCTGCACTGTCGGAAGGTCAGTACTGAGGGAGTACTGCACTGTCAGAGGTTCAGTAGTGAGGGTGTGCCGCACTGTCAGAGAGTCAGTTCTGAGGGAGGGCCGCACTTCCAGATTGTCAGTATTGAGGGAATGCCGCACTTCCAGAGGGTCATTACTGAGGGAGTGCTGCACTGTCACAGGGTCAGTACTGAGGGAGTGCTGCACTGTCAGTGGGTCAGTACAGAGCGAGTGCTGCACTGTCAGAGGGTCAGTACTGAGGGAGTGCCGCACTGTCGGAGGGTCAGTACTGAGGGAGTGCCGCACTGTCAGAGGGTCAGTACTGAAGGAGTGCTGCACTGTCAGAGGGTCAGTACTGATGGAGCGATGCACTGTCAGAGGGTCATTACTGAGGGAGTGCTGCACTGTCAGAGGGTCAGTACTGAGCGAGTGCTGCACTGTCAGAGGGTCAGCACTGAGGGAGCGTTGCACTGCCAGAGGGTCAGTACTGAGGGAGTGCTGCACAGTCAGACGGTCAGTACTGAGGGAGCGTTGCACTGTCAGAGGGTCAGTACTGAGGTAGTGCTGCATTGTCAGAGGGTCAGTACTGAGGGAGTGCCGCACTGTCGCAGTGTCAGTACTGTGGCAGTGCTGCACTGTCTGAGGATCAGTACTGAGGTATTGCCGCACTGTCAGACGGTCGGTACTGAGGGAGTGTCGCACTGTCAGAGGGTCAGTATTGAGGGAGTATCGCTCTGTCAGAGGGTCTGTACTGAGGGAGTGCTGCACTGTCAGAGGGACAGTACTGAGGGAGTTCCGGACTTTCGGAGGGTCAGTACTGAGGGAATGCTGCACTGTCAGAGAGTCAGTACTGAGGGAGTGCCGCACTGTCAGAGAGTCAGTACTGAGGGAGTGCTGCACTGTCAGAGGGTCAGTACTGAGGGAGTGCTCTACTGTCAGAGGGTCAGTACTGAGGGGGTGCTGCACAGTCGGAGGGTCAGTGCTGAGGGAGTGCTGGACTGTCGAATGGTCAGTACTTAGGGAGTTCCGCACTGTCAGAGGTTCAGTAGTGAGGCTGTGCCGCACTGACAGAGAGTCAGATCTGAGGGAGGGCCGCACTTCCAGAGGGTCAGTACTGAGGGACTGCTGCACAGTCGGAGCGTAATTGCTGAGGGAGTGCCGCACTGTCCGAGAGTCAGTACTGAGGGAGTGCCGCACTGTGAGAGGGTCAGTACTGAGAGAGTGGTGTACTGTGAGAGGGTCAGTACTGAGGGAGTGCCGCACTGTCAGAGGGTCAGTACTGAGGGAGTGCTGCACTGTCGGAGGGTCAGTACTGAGGGAGTACCGGACATTCGGAGGGTCAGTACTGAGGGAATGCTGCACTGACAGAGGGTCAGTACTGATGGAGCTCTGCACTGTCAGAGGGTCAGTACTGAGGGAGTGCTGCACAGTCACACGGTCAGTACTGAGGGAGCGTTGCACTGTCAGAGGGTCAGTACTGAGGGAGTGCTGCACTGTCGGAGAATCAGTACTGAGGGAGTGCTGCACTGTCAGAGGGTCAGTAATGAGGTAGTGCTGCACTGTCAGAGGGTCAGTACTGAGGGAGTGCCGCATTGTCAGAGGGTCAGTACTGAGGGAGTGCTGCACTGTCGGAGAATCAGTACTGAGGGAGTGCTGCACTGTCAGAGGGACAGTACTGAGGGAGTGTTGCACTGTCGGAGGGTCAGTATTGAGGGACTTCTGCACTGTCAGAGGGTCAGTCCTGAGGGAATGCCGCACTGTCAGAGAGTCAGTACTGAGGCAGTGCCGCGCTGTCAGAGAGTCAGTGCTGAGAGAGAGCAGCACTGTCAGAGGGTCAGTACTGACGGAGTGCCGCACTGTCAGAGGGTCAGTACTGAGGGAGTGCTGCACTGTCAGAGGGTCAGTACTGAGGGAGTGCCTCACTGTCAGAGGGTCAGTACTGAGGGAGTGCTGCACTGTCAGAGGGTCAGTACTGAAGGAGTGCTGCACTGTCAGAGGGTCAGTACAGAGCGAGTGCTGCACTGTCAGAGGGTCAGTACTGAGGGAGTGCCGCACTGTCGGAGGGTCAGTACTGAGGGAGTGCCGCACTGTCAGAGGGTCAGTACTGAAGGAGTGCTGCACTGTCAGAGGGTCAGTACTGATGGAGCGATGCACTGTCAGAGGGTCATTACTGAGGGAGTGCTGCACTGTCAGAGGGTCAGTACTGAGCGAGTGCTGCACTGTCAGAGGGTCAGCACTGAGGGAGCGTTGCACTGCCAGAGGGTCAGTACTGAGGGAGTGCTGCACAGTCAGACGGTCAGTACTGAGGGAGCGTTGCACTGTCAGAGGGTCAGTACTGAGGTAGTGCTGCATTGTCAGAGGGTCAGTACTGAGGGAGTGCCGCACTGTCGCAGTGTCAGTACTGTGGCAGTGCTGCACTGTCTGAGGATCAGTACTGAGGTATTGCCGCACTGTCAGACGGTCGGTACTGAGGGAGTGTCGCACTGTCAGAGGGTCAGTATTGAGGGAGTATCGCTCTGTCAGAGGGTCTGTACTGAGGGAGTGCTGCACTGTCAGAGGGACAGTACTGAGGGAGTTCCGGACTTTCGGAGGGTCAGTACTGAGGGAATGCTGCACTGTCAGAGAGTCAGTACTGAGGGAGTGCCGCACTGTCAGAGAGTCAGTACTGAGGGAGTGCTGCACTGTCAGAGGGTCAGTACTGAGGGAGTGCTCTACTGTCAGAGGGTCAGTACTGAGGGGGTGCTGCACAGTCGGAGGGTCAGTGCTGAGGGAGTGCTGGACTGTCGAATGGTCAGTACTTAGGGAGTTCCGCACTGTCAGAGGTTCAGTAGTGAGGCTGTGCCGCACTGACAGAGAGTCAGATCTGAGGGAGGGCCGCACTTCCAGAGGGTCAGTACTGAGGGACTGCTGCACAGTCGGAGCGTAATTGCTGAGGGAGTGCCGCACTGTCCGAGAGTCAGTACTGAGGGAGTGCCGCACTGTGAGAGGGTCAGTACTGAGAGAGTGGTGTACTGTGAGAGGGTCAGTACTGAGGGAGTGCCGCACTGTCAGAGGGTCAGTACTGAGGGAGTGCTGCACTGTCGGAGGGTCAGTACTGAGGGAGTACCGGACATTCGGAGGGTCAGTACTGAGGGAATGCTGCACTGACAGAGGGTCAGTACTGATGGAGCTCTGCACTGTCAGAGGGTCAGTACTGAGGGAGTGCTGCACAGTCACACGGTCAGTACTGAGGGAGCGTTGCACTGTCAGAGGGTCAGTACTGAGGGAGTGCTGCACTGTCGGAGAATCAGTACTGAGGGAGTGCTGCACTGTCAGAGGGTCAGTAATGAGGTAGTGCTGCACTGTCAGAGGGTCAGTACTGAGGGAGTGCCGCATTGTCAGAGGGTCAGTACTGAGGGAGTGCTGCACTGTCGGAGAATCAGTACTGAGGGAGTGCTGCACTGTCAGAGGGACAGTACTGAGGGAGTGTTGCACTGTCGGAGGGTCAGTATTGAGGGACTTCTGCACTGTCAGAGGGTCAGTCCTGAGGGAATGCCGCACTGTCAGAGAGTCAGTACTGAGGCAGTGCCGCGCTGTCAGAGAGTCAGTGCTGAGAGAGAGCAGCACTGTCAGAGGGTCAGTACTGACGGAGTGCCGCACTGTCAGAGGGTCAGTACTGAGGGAGTGCTGCACTGTCAGAGGGTCAGTACTGAGGGAGTGCCTCACTGTCAGAGGGTCAGTACTGAGGGAGTGCTGCACTGTCAGAGGGTCAGTACTGAAGGAGTGCTGCACTGTCAGAGGGTCAGTACTGAGGGAGCGTTGCACTGTCAGAGGGTCAGTACTGAGGTAGTGCTGCACTGTCTGAAGGTCAGTACTGAGGGACTGCTGCACTGTCGGAGGGTCAGTACTGAGTGAGTGCTGCATTTTCGGACCGTCAGTACTGAGGGAGTGCCGCACTGTCAGACGGTCGGTACTGAGGGAGTGCCGCACTGTCAGATGGTCAGTACTGAGGGTGTATCGCTCTGTCAGAGGGTCAGTAATGAGGGAGTGCTGCACTGTCACAGGGACAGTACTGAGGGAGTTCCGAACTTCCGGAGGGTCAGTACTGAGGTAATGCCGCACTGTCAGAGAGTCAGTACTGAGGGTGTGCCGCACTGTCAGAGAGGCAGTACTGAGGGAGTGCTGCACTATCAGAGGGTCAGTACTGAGGGAGTACTGCACTGTCAGAGGGTCAGTACTGAGGGAGTGCTGCACTGTCAGAGGGTCAGTACTGAGGGAGTGCTCTACTGTCAGAGGGTCAGTACTGAGGGGGTGCTGCACTGTCGGAGGGTCAGTACTGAGGGAGTGCCGCACTTCCTGAGGTTCAGTACTGAGGGAGTGCTGCACTGTCGGAGGGTCAGTACTGAGGGAGTTCCGGACTTTCGGAGGTTCAGTACTGAGGGAATGCCGCACTGTCAGAGAGTCTGTACTGAGGGAGTGCCGCACTGTCAGAGGGTCAGTATTGAGGGACTTCAGCACTGTCGGAGGGTCAGTACTGAGGGACTTCTGCACTGTCGGAGGGTCAGTACTGAGGGAGTGCTGCACTGTCAGATGGTCAGTACTGTGGGAGTGTTGCACTGTCGGAGGGTCAGTACTGAGGGAGTGCTGCACTGTCAGAGGGTCAGTACTGAGGGAGTGCCGCACTGACAGAGGGTCAGTACTGAGGGAGCGTTGCACTGTCAGAGGGTCAGTAATGAGGTAGTGCTGCACTGTCAGAGGGTCAGTACTGAGGGAGTGCCACACTGTCAGAGGGTCAGTGCTGAGGGAGTGCTGCACTGTCAGAGGGTCAGTACTGATGGAGTGCTGCACTGTCAGAGGGTCAGTACTGAGGGAATGCCGCACTGTCAGAGAGTCAGTACTGAGGGAGTGCCGCACTGTCAGAGGGTCAGTACTGAGGGAGTATCGCTCTGTCAGAGGGTCAGTAATGAGGGAGTGCTGCACTGTCACAGGGACAGTACTGAGGGAGTTCCGAACTTTCGGAGGGTCTGTACTGAGGGAATGCCGCACTGTCAGAGAGTCAGTACTGAGGGTGTGCCGCACTGTCAGAGAGGCAGTACGGAGGGAGTGCTGCACTATCAGAGGGTCAGTACTGAGGGAGTACTGCACTGTCAGAGGGTCAGTACTGAGGGAGTGCTGCACTGTCAGAGGGTCAGTACTGAGGGAGTGCTCTACTGTCAGAGGGTCAGTACTGAGGGGCTGCTGCACTGTCGGAGGGTCAGTGCTGAGGGAGTGCCGGACTTCTCGGAGGGTCAGTACTGATGGAGTTCCGCACTGTCAGAGGTTCAGTAGTGAGGGAGTGCTGTACTGTCAGAGAGTCAGTTCTGAGGGATGGCCGCACTTCCAGATTGTCATTATTGATGGAATGCCGCACTTCCAGAGGTTCACTACTGAGGGAGTGCTGCACAGTCGGAGCGTCATTGCTGAGGGAGTGCCGCACTGTCAGAGGCTCAGTACTGAGGGAGAGCTGCACTATCGGAAGGTCAGTACTGAGCGAGTGCTGCACTGTCAGAGGGTCAGTACTGAGGGAGTGCTGCACTGTGAGAGGGTCAGTACTGAGGGAGTGCAGCACTGTCAGAGGGTCAGTATTGAGGGAGTGCTGCTCTGTCAGAGGGTCAGTACTGAGGGAGTGCAGCACTGTCAGAGGGTCAGTATTGAGGGAGTGCTGCTCTGTCAGAGGGTCAGTACTGAGGGAGTGCTGCACTGTCGGAAGGTCAGTACTGAGGGAGTGCTGCACTGTCGGAAGGTCAGTACTGAGGGAGTGCTGCACTGTCGGAGGGTCAGTAATGAGGGAGTGCTGCAGTGTCAGAGGGTCAGTACTGAGGGAGTGCCGCACTGTCAGAGGGTCAGTACTGACGGAGTGCTGCACTGTCAGAGAGTCAGTGCTGAGAGAGTGCCGCACTGTCAGAGGGTCAGTACTGAGGGAGAGCAGCACTGTCGGAGGGTCAGTACTGAGGGAGTGCCGCACTGTCGGAGGGTCAGTACTGAGGGAGTGCTGCAGTGTCGGAGGGTCACTACTGAGGGAGTGCTGCACTGTCGGATGTTCAGTACTGAGGGACTGCCGCACTGTCAGAGGTTCAGTACTGAAGGAGTGCTGCACTGTCAGAGGGTCAGTACTGAGGGAGTGCTGGACAGTCAGACGGTCAGTACTGAGGGAGCGTTGCACTGTCAGGGGGTCAGTACTGACGGAGTGCTGCACTGTCAGAGGGTCAGTACTGAGGCAGTGCTGCACTGTCAGAGGGTCAGTACTGAGTGAGTGCTGCATTGTCGGAGGGTCAGTACTGAGGGAGTGTCGCACTGTCAGAATGTCAGTACTGAGGGAGTGCCGCACTGTCAGGCGGTCGGGACTGAGGGAGTGCCGCACTGTCAGAGGGTCAGTACTGAGGGAGTGCCGCACTGTCAGACGGTCGGTACTGAGGGAGTGCCGCACTGTCAGAGGTTCAGTACTGAGGGACTGCTGCACTGTCAGAGGGTCAGTACTGAGGGAGTTTCACACTGTCTGTGGGTCAGTACTGAGGGAATGCTGCACTGCCAGAGAGTCTGTACTGAGGGAGTGCCGCTATGTCAGAGGACAAGTTCTGCTGGAGTGCCGCACTCTTGGAGGGTTTGTACTGAGGAGAGCGGCACTGTCGGAGGGTCAGTACTGAGGGAGTGTTGCACTGTCGGAGGGTCAGTACTGAGGGAGTGCTGCTCTGTCAGAGGGTTAGTACTGAGGGAGTGCCGCCCTGTCGGAGGTTCAATACTGAGGGAGTGCTGCACTGTCGGAAGGTCAGTACTGAGGGAGTGCTGCTCTGTCGGAGGGTCAGTACTGAGGGAGTGCTGCACTGTCGGAGGGTCAGTACTGAGGGAGTGCTGCTCTGTCAGACGGTCAGTTCTGAGGGAGTGCCGCACTGTCGGTGGTTCAGTACTGATGGAGTGCTACACTGTCGGAAGGTCAGTACTGAGGGAGTGATACACTGTCGGAAGGTCAGTACTGAGGGAGTGCTGCACTGTCGGTGCGTCAGTACTGAGGGAGTGCTGCACTGTCGGAGGGTCAGTACTGAGGGAGTGCCGCACTGTCAGAAGGTCAGCACTGAGGGTGTGCTGCACTGTCAGAAGGTCAGTACTGAGCGAGTGCTGCACTGTCGGAGGGTCAGTACTGAGGAAGTGCTGCACTGTCAGAGGGTCAGTACTGAGAGAGTGCTGCACTGTTGAGGGTCGGTACTGAGGGTGTGCCGCACTGTCAGAGAGTCAGTGCTGTGAGAGTGCCGCACTGTCAGAGGGTCAGTACTGAGGGAGTGCCGCACTGTCGGAGGGTCAGTACTGAGGGAGTGCCGCACTGTCAGAGGGTCAGTACTGAGGGAGTGCCGCACTGTCAGAGTGTCGGTACTGAGGGAGTGCCGCACTGTCAGAGGGTCAGTACTGAGGGAGTATCGCTCTGTCAGAGGGTCAGTAATGAGGGAGTGCTGCACTGTCACAGGGACAGTACTGAGGGAGTTCCGAACTTTCGGAGGGTCAGTACTGAGGGAATGCCGCACTGTCAGAGAGTCAGTACTGAGGGTGTGCCGCACTGTCAGAGAGGCAGTACGGAGGGAGTGCTGCACTATCAGAGGGTCAGTACTGAGGGAGTACTGCACTGTCAGCGGGTCAGTACTGAGGGAGTGCTGCACTGTCAGAGGGTCAGTACTGAGGGAGTGCTCTACTGTCAGAGGGTCAGTACTGAGGGAGTGCCGCACTGTCGGAGGGTCAGTGCTGAGGGAGTGCCGGACTGTCGGAGGGTCAGTACTGATGGAGTTCCGCACTGTCAGAGGTTCAGTAGTGAGGGAGTGCTGTACTGTCAGAGAGTCAGTTCTGAGGGATGGCCGCACTTCCAGATTGTCATTATTGATGGAATGCCGCACTTCCAGAGGTTCACTACTGAGGGAGTGCTGCACAGTCGGAGCGTCATTGCTGAGGGAGTGCCGCACTGTCAGAGGCTCAGTACTGAGGGAGAGCTGCACTATCGGAAGGTCAGTACTGAGCGAGTGCTGCACTGTCAGAGGGTCAGTACTGAGGGAGTGCTGCACTGTGAGAGGGTCAGTACTGAGGGAGTGCAGCACTGTCAGAGGGTCAGTATTGAGGGAGTGCTGCTCTGTCAGAGGGTCAGTACTGAGGGAGTGCTGCTCTGTCAGAGGGTCAGTATTGAGGGAGTGCTGCACTGTCAGAGAGTCAGTGCTGAGAGAGTGCCGCACTGTCAGAGGGTCAGTACTGAGGGAGAGCAGCACTGTCGGAGGGTCAGTACTGAGGGAGTGCCGCACTGTCGGAGGGTCAGTACTGAGGGAGTGCTGCAGTGTCGGAGGGTCACTACTGAGGGAGTGCTGCACTGTCGGATGTTCAGTACTGAGGGACTGCCGCACTGTCAGAGGTTCAGTACTGAAGGAGTGCTGCACTGTCAGAGGGTCAGTACTGAGGGAGTGCTGGACAGTCAGACGGTCAGTACTGAGGGAGCGTTGCACTGTCAGGGGGTCAGTACTGACGGAGTGCTGCACTGTCAGAGGGTCAGTACTGAGGCAGTGCTGCACTGTCAGAGGGTCAGTACTGAGTGAGGGCTGCACTGTCGGAGAGTCAGTACTGAGGGACTGCTGCACTTTCGGAGTGCCAGTACTGAGTGAGTGCTGCATTGTCGGAGGGTCAGTACTGAGGGAGTGTCGCACTGTCAGAATGTCAGTACTGAGGGAGTGCCGCACTGTCAGGCGGTCGGGACTGAGGGAGTGCCGCACTGTCAGAGGGTCAGTACTGAGGGAGTGCCGCACTGTCAGACGGTCGGTACTGAGGGAGTGCCGCACTGTCAGAGGTTCAGTACTGAGGGACTGCTGCACTGTCAGAGGGTCAGTACTGAGGGAGTTTCACACTGTCTGTGGGTCAGTACTGAGGGAATGCTGCACTGCCAGAGAGTCTGTACTGAGGGAGTGCCGCTATGTCAGAGGACAAGTTCTGCTGGAGTGCCGCACTCTTGGAGGGTTTGTACTGAGGAGAGCGGCACTGTCGGAGGGTCAGTACTGAGGGAGTGTTGCACTGTCGGAGGGTCAGTACTGAGGGAGTGCTGCTCTGTCAGAGGGTTAGTACTGAGGGAGTGCCGCCCTGTCGGAGGTTCAATACTGAGGGAGTGCTGCACTGTCGGAAGGTCAGTACTGAGGGAGTGCTGCTCTGTCGGAGGGTCAGTACTGAGGGAGTGCTGCACTGTCGGAGGGTCAGTACTGAGGGAGTGCTGCTCTGTCAGGCGGTCAGTTCTGAGGGAGTGCCGCACTGTCGGTGGTTCAGTACTGATGGAGTGCTACACTGTCGGAAGGTCAGTACTGAGGGAGTGCTGCACTGTCGGAGCGTCAGTACTGAGGGAGTGCTGCACTGTCGGAGGGTCAGTACTGAGGGAGTGCCGCACTGTCAGAAGGTCAGCACTGAGGGTGTGCTGCACTGTCAGAAGGTCAGTACTGAGCGAGTGCTGCACTGTCGGAGGGTCAGTACTGAGGAAGTGCTGCACTGTCAGAGGGTCAGTACTGAGAGAGTGCTGCACTGTTGAGGGTCGGTACTGAGGGAGTGCCGCACTGTCAGAGGGTCAGTACTGAGGGAGTGCCGCACTGTCAGAGAGTCAGTGCTGTGAGAGTGCCGCACTGTCAGAGGGTCAGTACTGAGGGAGTGCCGCACTGTCGGAGGGTCAGTACTGAGGGAGTGCCGCACTGTCAGAGGGTCAGTACTGAGGGAGTGCCGCACTGTCAGAGTGTCGGTACTGAGGGAGTGCCGCACTGTCAGAGGGTCAGTACTGAGGGAGTATCGCTCTGTCAGAGGGTCAGTAATGAGGGAGTGCTGCACTGTCACAGGGACAGTACTGAGGGAGTTCCGAACTTTCGGAGGGTCAGTACTGAGGGAATGCCGCACTGTCAGAGAGTCAGTACTGAGGGCGTGCCGCACTGTCAGAGAGTCAGTACTGAGGGAGTGCTGCACTATCAGAGGGTCAGTACTGAGGGAGTACTGCACTGTCAGAGGGTCAGTACTGAGGGAGTGCTGCACTGTCAGAGGGTCAGTACTGAGGGAGTGCTCTACTGTCAGAGGGTCAGTACTGAGGGGGTGCTGCACTGTCGGAGGGTCAGTGCTGAGGGAGTGCCGGACTGTCGGAGGGTCAGTACTGAGGTAGTTCCGCACTGTCAGAGGTTCAGTAGTGAGGGAGTGCTGTACTGTCAGAGAGTCAGTTTTGAGGGACGGCCGCACTTCCAGATTGTCAGTATTGATGGAATTCCGCACTTCGAGAGGTTCACTACTGAGGGAGTGCTGCACAGTCGGAGCGTCATTGCTGAGGGAGTGCTGCACTGTCGGAGGGTCCGTAGAGAGGGAGTGCCTCACTGTCAGAGGGTCAGTACTGAGGGACTGCCGCACTGTCAGAGGGTCAGTACTGAAGGAGTGCTGCACTGTCGGAGGGTCAGTACTGAGGGAGCGTTGTACTGTCAGAGGGTCAGTACTGAGGGAGTGCTGGACAGTCAGACGGTCAGTACTGAGGGAGCGTTGCACTGTCAGAGAGTCAGTACTGATGGAGTGCTGCACTGTCAGAGGGTCAGTACTGAGGGAGTGCCGCACTGTCGGAGGGGCAGTACTGAGGGAGTGCTGCACTGTCTGAGGGTCAATACTGAGCGAGGGCTGCACTGTCGGAGAGTCAGTACTGAGGGACTGCTGCACTGTCGGAGGGTCAGTACTGAGTGAGTTCTGCATTGTCGGAGGGTCAGTACTGAGGGAGTGTCGCACTGTCAGAATGTCAGTACTGAGGGAGTGCCGCACTGTCAGACGGTCGGTACTGAGGGAGTGCCGCACTGTCAGAGGGTCAGTACTGAGGGAGTGCCGCACTGTCAGACGGTCGGTACTGAGGGAGTGCGGCACTGTCAGAGGGCCAGTGCTGAGGGACTGCTGCACTATCAGAAGGTCAGTACTGAGGAAGTTCCACACTGTCTGTGGGTCAGTACTGAGGGAATGCTGCACTGCCAGAGAGTCTGTACTGAGGGAGTGCCACAATGTCAGAGGACAAATACTGCTGGAGTGCCGCACTCTTGGAGGGTTTGTACTGAGGAGAGCGGCACTGTCGGGTGGTCAGTACTGAGGGAGTGTTGCACTGTCGGAGGGACAGTACTGAGGGAGTGCTGCTCTGTCAGAGGGTCAGTACTGAGGGAGTGCCGCACTGTCGGAGGTTCAGTACTGAGGGAGTGCTGCACTGTCGGAAGGTCAGTACTGAGGGAGTGCTGCACTGTCGGAGGGTCAGTACTGAAGGAGTGCTGCACTGTCGGAGGGACAGTACTGAGGGAGTGCTGCTCTGTCAGAGGGTCAGTACTGAGGGAGTACCGCACTGTCGGAGGTTCAGTACTGAGGGAGTGCTGCACTGTCGGAAGGTCAGTACTGAGGGAGTGCTGCACTGTCGGAGGGTCAGTACTGAAGGACTGCTGCACTGTCGGAGGGTCAGTACTGAGGGAGTGCTGCTCTGTCAGACGGTCAGTTCTGAGGGAGTGCCGCACTGTCGGTGGTTCAGTATTGAGGGTTTGCTACACTGTCGGAAGGTCAGTACTGAGGGAGTGCTGCGCTGTCAGAGGGTCAGTACTGAGGGAGTGCTGCACTGTCGGAGGTTCAGTATTGTGGGAGTGCTGCACTGTCGGAAGGTCAGAACTGAGCGAGTGCTGCACTGTCGGAGGGTCAGTACTGAGGAAGTGCTGCACTGTCGGAGGGTCAGTACTGAGGGAGTGCCGCACTGTCAGAGGGGCGGTAATGAGCGGATGCCGCACTGTCAGAGAGTCAGTGCCGAGAGAGTGCCGCACTGTCAGAGGGTGAGTACTGAGGGAGAGCAGCACTGTCGGAGGGTGAGTACTGAGGGAGTGCCGCACTGTCGGAGGGCAGTACTGAGGGAGTGCCGCACTGTCAGAGGGTCAGTAGTGAGGGAGTGCTGCAGTGACGGAGGGTCAGTACTGAGGGAGTGCTGCACTGTCGGAGGTTCAGTACTGAGCTAATGCTGCACTGTCAGAGGGTCAGTACTGAGGGAGCGTTGCACTGTCAGAGGGTCAGAACTGAGGGAGCGTTGCACTGTCAGAGGGTCAGTACTGAGGGCGTGCTGCACAGTCAGACGGTCAGTACTGAGGGAGCGTTGCACTGTCAGAGGGTCAGTACTGAGGTAGTGCTGCACTGTCAGTGGGTCAGAACTGAGGCAGTGCCGCACTGTCAGAGGGGCAGTACTGAGGGAGTGCTGCACTGTCAGAGGGTCAGTACTGAGGGAGTCCTGCACTGTCGGAGAGTCAGTACTGAGGGACTGCTGCACTGTCGGAGGGTCAGTACTGAGGGAGTGTCGCAGTGTCAGAATGTCAGTACTGAGGGAGTGCTGCACTGTCGTAGGGTCGGTACTGAGGAGAGCGGCACTGTCGGAGGGTCAGTACTAAGGGAGTGCCGCACTGTCGGAGGGTTGGTACAGAGGAGAGCGGCACTGTCGGAGGGTCAGTACTGAGGCAGTGCCGCACTGTCAGAGGGTCAGTATTTAGGGAGTACTGCAGTGTCGGAGGGTCAGTACTGAGGGAGTGCTGCACTGTCCGAGGGTCAGTACTGAGGGAGTGCCGCACTGTCAGAGGGTCGGTAATGAGCGGATGCCGCACTGTCAGAGGGTCAGTACTGAGGGAGTGCTGCACTGTCAGAGTGTCGGTACTGAGGGAGTGCCGCATTGTCAGAGGGTCAGTAATGAGGGAGTGCTGCACTGTCACAGGGACAGTACTGAGGGAGTTCCGAACTTTCGGAGGGTCAGTACTGAGGGAATGCCGCACTGTCAGAGAGTCAGTACTGAGGGTGTGCCGCACTGTCAGAGAGTCAGTACTGAGGGAGTGCTGCACTATCAGAGGGTCAGTACTGAGGGAGTACTGCACTGTCAGAGGGTCAGTACTGAGGGAGTGCTGCACTGTCAGAGGGTCAGTACTGAGGGTGTGCTTTACTGTCTGAGGGTCAGTACTGAGGGGTTGCTGCACTGTCGGAGGGTCAGTACTGAGAGAGAGCTGCACTGTTGGAGGGTCAGTACTGAGGTAGTTCCGCACTGTGAGAGGGTCAGTACTGAGGGAGTGCAGCACTGTCAGAGGGTCAGTATTGAGGGCGTGCTGCTCTGTCAGAGGGTCAGTACTGAGGGAGTGCTGCACTGTCGGAAGGTCAGTACTGAGGGAGTGCTGCACTGTCGGAAGGTCAGTACTGAGGGAGTGCTGCACTGTCGGATGGTCAGTACTGAGGGAGTGCTGCACTGTCAGAGGGTCAGTACTGAGGGAGTGCCGCACTGTCAGAGGGTCAGTACTGACGGAGTGCTGCACTGTCAGAGAGTCAGTGCTTAGAGAGTGCCGCACTGTCAGAGGGTCAGTACTGAGGGAGAGCAGCACTGTCGGAGGGTCACTACTGAGGGAGTGCTGCACTGTCGGAGGTTCAGTACTGAGCGACTGCCGCACTGTCAGAGGGTCAGTACTGAAGGAGTGCTGCACTGTCAGAGGGTCAGTACTGAGGGAGCGTTGCACTGTCAGAGGGTCAGTACTGAGGGAGTGCTGGACAGTCAGACGGTCAGTACTGAGCGAGCGTTGCACTGTCAGAGAGTCAGTACTGATGGAGTGCTGCACTGTCAGAGGGTCAGTACTGAGGGAGTGCCGCACTGTCGGAGGAGCAGTACTGAGGGAGTGCTGCACTGTCTGAGGGTCAATACTGAGTGAGGGCTGCACTGTCGGAGAGTCAGTACTGAGGGACTGCTGCACTGTCGGAGGGTCAGTACTGAGTGAGTTCTGCATTGTCGGAGGGTCAGTACTGAGGGAGTGTCGCACTGTCAGAATGTCAGTACTGAGGGAGTGCCGCACTGTCAGACGGTCGGTACTGAGGGAGTGCCGCACTGTCAGAGGGTCAGTACTGAGGGAGTGCCGCACTGTCAGACGGTCGGTACTGAGGGAGTGCGGCACTGTCAGAGGGCCAGTACTGAGGGACTGCTGCACTGTCGGAAGGTCAGTACTGAGGGAGTGCTGCACTGTCGGATGGTCAGTACTGAGGGAGTGCTGCACTGTCAGAGGGTCAGTACTGAGGGACTGCTGCACTGTCAGAAGGTCAGTACTGAGGAAGTTCCACACTGTCTGTGGGTCAGTACTGAGGGAATGCTGCACTGCCAGGGAGTCTGCACTGAGGGAGTGCCACAATGTCAGAGGACAAATACTGCTGGAGTGCCGCACTCTTGGAGGGTTTGTACTGAGGAGAGCGGCACTGTCGGGTGGTCAGTACTGAGGGAGTGTTGCACTGTCGGAGGGACAGTACTGAGGGAGTGCTGCTCTGTCAGAGGGTCAGTACTGAGGGAGTGCCGCACTGTCGGAGGTTCAGTACTGAGGGAGTGCTGCACTGTCGGAAGGTCAGTACTGAGGGAGTGCTGCACTGTCGGAGGGTCAGTACTGAAGGAGTGCTGCACTGTCGGAGGGACAGTACTGAGGGAGTGCTGCTCTGTCAGAGGGTCAGTACTGAGGGAGTACCGCACTGTCGGAGGTTCAGTACTGAGGGAGTGCTGCACTGTCGGAAGGTCAGTACTGAGGGAGTGCTGCACTGTCGGAGGGTCCGTACTGAAGGAGTGCTGCACTGTCGGAGGGTCAGTACTGAGGGAGTGCTGCTCTGTCAGACGGTCAGTTCTGAGGGAGTGCCGCACTGTCGGTGGTTCAGTATTGAGGGTTTGCTACACTGTCGGAAGGTCAGTACTGAGGGAGTGCTGCACTGTCGGAGGGTCAGTACTGAAGGAGTGCTGCACTGTCGGAGGGACAGTACTGAGGGAGTGCTGCTCTGTCAGAGGGTCAGTACTGAGGGAGTGCCGCACTGTCGGAGGTTCAGTACTGAGGGAGTGCTGCACTGTCGGAAGGTCAGTACTGAGGGAGTGCTGCACTGTCGGAGGGTCAGTACTGAAGGAGTGCTGCACTGTCGGAGGGTCAGTACTGAGGGAGTGCTGCTCTGTCAGACGGTCAGTTCTGAGGGAGTGCCGCACTGTCGGTGGTTCAATATTGAGGGTTTGCTACACTGTCGGAAGGTCAGTACTGAGGGAGTGCTGCGCTGTCAGAGGGTCAGTACTGAGGGAGTGCTGCACTGTCGGAGGTTCAGTATTGTGGGAGTGCTGCACTGTCGGAAGGTCAGAACTGAGCGAGTGCTGCACTGTCGGAGGGTCAGTACTGAGGAAGTGCTGCACTGTCGGAGGGTCAGTACTGAGGGAGTGCCGTACTGTCAGAGGGGCGGTAATGAGCGGATGCCGCACTGTCAGAGAGTCAGTGCTGAGAGAGTGCCGCACTGTCAGAGGGTGAGTACTAAGGGAGAGCAGCACTGTCGGAGGGTGAGTACTGAGGGAGTGCCGCACTGTCGGAGGGCAGTACTGAGGGAGTGCCGCACTGTCAGAGGGTCAGTAGTGAGGGAGTGCTGCAGTGTCTGAGGGTCAGTACTGAGGGAGTGCTGCACTGTCGGAGGTTCAGTACTGAGCTAATGCTGCACTGTCAGAGGGTCAGTACTGAGGGAGCGTTGCACTGTCAGAGGGTCAGAACTGAGGGAGCGTTGCACTGTCAGAGGGTCAGTACTGAGGGCGTGCTGCACAGTCAGACGGTCAGTACTGAGGGAGCGTTGCACTGTCAGAGGGTCAGTACTGAGGTAGTGCTGCACTGTCAGTGGGTCAGAACTGAGGCAGTGCCGCACTGTCAGAGGGGCAGTACTGAGGGAGTGCTGCACTGTCAGAGGGTCAGTACTGAGGGAGTCCTGCACTGTCGGAGAGTCAGTACTGAGGGACTGCTGCACTGTCGGAGGGTCAGTACTGAGGGAGTGTCGCAGTGTCAGAATGTCAGTACTGAGGGAGTGCTGCACTGTCGTAGGGTCGGTACAGAGGAGAGCGGCACTGTCGGAGGGTCAGTACTAAGGGAGTGCCGCACTGTCGGAGGGTTGGTACAGAGGAGAGCGGCACTGTCGGAGGGTCAGTACTGAGGCAGTGCCGCACTGTCAGAGGGTCAGTATTTAGGGAGTACTGCAGTGTCGGAGGGTCAGTACTGAGGGAGTGCTGCACTGTCCGAGGGTCAGTACTGAGGGAGTGCCGCACTGTCAGAGGGTCGGTAATGAGCGGATGCCGCACTGTCAGAGGGTCAGTACTGAGGGAGTGCCGCACTGTCAGAGTGTCGGTACTGAGGGAGTGCCGCACTGTCAGAGGGTCAGTAATGAGGGAGTGCTGCACTGTCACAGGGACAGTACTGAGGGAGTTCCGAACTTTCGGAGGGTCAGTACTGAGGGAATGCCGCACTGTCAGAGAGTCAGTACTGAGGGTGTGCCGCACTGTCAGAGAGTCAGTACTGAGGGAGTGCTGCACTATCAGAGGGTCAGTACTGAGGGAGTACTGCACTGTCAGAGGGTCAGTACTGAGGGAGTGCTGCACTGTCAGAGGGTCAGTACTGAGGGTGTGCTTTACTGTCTGAGGGTCAGTACTGAGGGGGTGCTGCACTGTCGGAGGGTCAGTACTGAGAGAGAGCTGCACTGTTGGAGGGTCAGTACTGAGGTAGTTCCGCACTGTGAGAGGGTCAGTACTGAGGGAGTGCAGCACTGTCAGAGGGTCAGTATTGAGGGCGTGCTGCTCTGTCAGAGGGTCAGTACTGAGGGAGTGCTGCACTGTCGGAAGGTCAGTACTGAGGGAGTGCTGCACTGTCGGAAGGTCAGTACTGAGGGAGTGCTGCACTGTCGGATGGTCAGTACTGAGGGAGTGCTGCACTGTCAGAGGGTCAGTACTGAGGGAGTGCCGCACTGTCAGAGGGTCAGTACTGACGGAGTGCTGCACTGTCAGAGAGTCAGTGCTTAGAGAGTGCCGCACTGTCAGAGGGTCAGTACTGAGGGAGAGCAGCACTGTCGGAGGGTCACTACTGAGGGAGTGCTGCACTGTCGGAGGTTCAGTACTGAGCGACTGCCGCACTGTCAGAGGGTCAGTACTGAAGGAGTGCTGCACTGTCAGAGGGTCAGTACTGAGGGAGCGTTGCACTGTCAGAGGGTCAGTACTGAGGGAGTGCTGGACAGTCAGACGGTCAGTACTGAGGGAGCGTTGCACTGTCAGAGAGTCAGTACTGATGGAGTGCTGCACTGTCAGAGGGTCAGTACTGAGGGAGTGCCGCACTGTCGGAGGAGCAGTACTGAGGGAGTGCTGCACTGTCTGATGGTCAATACTGAGCGAGGGCTGCACTGTCGGAGAGTCAGTACTGAGGGACTGCTGCACTGTCGGAGGGTCAGTACTGAGTGAGTTCTGCATTGTCGGAGGGTCAGTACTGAGGGAGTGTCGCACTGTCAGAATGTCAGTACTGAGGGAGTGCCGCACTGTCAGACGGTCGGTACTGAGGGAGTGCCGCACTGTCAGAGGGTCAGTACTGAGGGAGTGCCGCACTGTCAGACGGTCGGTACTGAGGGAGTGCGGCACTGTCAGAGGGCCAGTACTGAGGGACTGCTGCACTGTCAGAAGGTCAGTACTGAGGAAGTTCCACACTGTCTGTGGGTCAGTACTGAGGGAGTGCTGTACTGTCAGAGCGTCAGTTCTGAGGGACGGCCGCACTTCCAGATTGTCAGTATTGATGGAATGCCGCACTTTGAGAGGTTCACTACTGAGGGAGTGCTGCACAGTCGGAGCGTCATTGCTGAGGGAGTGCAGCACTGTCAGAGGGTCAGTATTGAGGGAGTGCTGCTCTGTCAGAGGGTCAGTACTGAGGGAGTGCTGCACTGTCGGAAGGTAGGTACTGAGGGAGTGCTGCACTGTCGGAAGGTCAGTACTGAGGGAGTGCTGCACTGTCGGATGGTCAGTACTGAGGGAGTGCTGCACTGTCAGAGGGTCAGTACTGAGGGAGTGCCGCACTGTCAGAGGGTCAGTACTGACGGAGTGCTGCACTGTCAGAGAGTCAGTGCTTAGAGAGTGCCGCACTGTCAGAGGGTCAGTACTGAGGGAGAGCAGCACTGTCGGAGGGTCAGTAATGAGGGAGTGCCGCACTGTCAGAGGGTCAGTAGTGAGGGAGTGCTGCAGTGTCGGAGGGTCACTACTGAGGGAGTGCTGCACTGTCGGAGGTTCAGTACTGAGGGACTGCCGCACTGTCAGAGGGTCAGTACTGAAGGAGTGCTGCACTGTCAGAGGGTCAGTACTGAGGGAGCGTTGCACTATCAGAGGGTCAGTACTGAGGGATGCTGCACTGTCGGAGGGTCAGTACTGAGGGAGTGCTGCACTGTCAGATGGTCAGTACTGAGGGAGCGTTGCACTGTCAGAGAGTCAGTACTGATGGAGTGCTGCACTGTCAGAGGGTCAGTACTGAGGGAGTGCTGCACTGTCGGAGGGGCAGTACTGAGGGAGTGCTGCACTGTCTGAGGGTCAATACTGAGTGAGGGCTGCACTGTCGGTGAGTCAGTACTGAGGGACTGCTGCACTGTCGGAGGGTCAGTACTGAGTGAGTGCTGCATTGTCGGAGGGTCAGTACTGAGGGAGTGTCGGACTGTCAGAATGTCAGTACTGAGGGAGTGCCGCACTGTCAGACGGTCGGTACTGAGGGAGTGCCGCACTGTCAGAGGGTCGGTAATGAGCGGCTGCCGCACTGTCAGAGAGTCAGTGCTGAGAGAGTGCCGCACTGTCAGAGGGTCAGTACTGAGGGAGAGCAGCACTGTCGGAGGGTGAGTACTGAGGGAGTGCCGCACTGTCGGAGGGCAGTACTGAGGGAGTGCCGCACTGTCAGAGGGTCAGTAGTGAGGGAGTGCTGCAGTGTCGGAGGGTCAGTACTGAGGGAGTGCTGCACTGTCGGAGGTTCAGTACTGAGCGAATGCTGGACTGTCAGAGGGTCAGTACTGAGGGAGCGTTGCACTGTCAGAGGGTCAGAACTGAGGGAGCGTTGCACTGTCAGAGGGTCAGTACTGAGGGAGTGCTGCACAGTCAGACGGTCAGTACTGAGGGAGCGTTGCACTGTCAGAGGGTCAGTACTGAGGTAGTGCTGCACTGTCAGAGGGTCAGTACTGAGGCAGTGCCTCACTGTCGGAGGGTCAGTACTGAGGGAGTGCTGCACTGTCAGAGTGTCAGTACTGAGGGAGTCCTGCACTGTCGGAGAGTCAGTACTGAGGGACTGCTGCACTGTCGGAGGGTCAGTACTGAGGGAGTGTCGCAGTGACAGAATGTCAGTACTGAGGGAGTGCTGCACTGTCGTAGGGTCGGTACAGAGGAGAGCGGCACTGTCGGAGGGTCAGTACTGCGGGAGTGCCGCACTGTCAGAGGGTTGGTACAGAGGAGAGCGGCACTGTCGGAGGGTCAGTACTGAGGCAGTGCCGCACTGTCAGAGGGTCAATATTTAGGGAGTACTGCAGTGTCGGAGGGTCAGTACTGAGGGAGTGCTGCACTGTCGGAGGGTCAGTGATGAGGGATGCTGCACTGTCGGAAGGTCAGTACTGAGGGACTGCTGCACTGTCGGAGGGTCAGTGATGAGGGATGCTGCACTGTCGGAAGGTCAGTACAGAGGGACTGCTGCACTGTCGGAGCGTCATTGCAGTGTGAGCGCCGCACTGTCGGAGTGTCTGTACAGAGAGAGTGCCGCACTGTCAGAGGGTCAGTACTGAGGGAGTGCCGCACTGTCAGACGGTCGGTACTGAGGGAGTGCGGCACTGTCAGAGGGCCAGTACTGAGGGACTGCTGCACTGTCAGAAGGTCAGTACTGAGGAAGTTCCACACTGTCTGTGGGTCAGTACTGAGGGAGTGCTGTACTGTCAGAGCGTCAGTTCTGAGGGACGGCCGCACTTCCAGATTGTCAGTATTGATGGAATGCCGCACTTTGAGAGGTTCACTACTGAGGGAGTGCTGCACAGTCGGAGCGTCATTGCTGAGGGAGTGCAGCACTGTCAGAGGGTCAGTATTGAGGGAGTGCTGCTCTGTCAGAGGGTCAGTACTGAGGGAGTGCTGCACTGTCGGAAGGTAGGTACTGAGGGAGTGCTGCACTGTCGGAAGGTCAGTACTGAGGGAGTGCTGCACTGTCGGATGGTCAGTACTGAGGGAGTGCTGCACTGTCAGAGGGTCAGTACTGAGGGAGTGCCGCACTGTCAGAGGGTCAGTACTGACGGAGTGCTGCACTGTCAGAGAGTCAGTGCTTAGAGAGTGCCGCACTGTCAGAGGGTCAGTACTGAGGGAGAGCAGCACTGTCGGAGGGTCAGTAATGAGGGAGTGCCGCACTGTCAGAGGGTCAGTAGTGAGGGAGTGCTGCAGTGTCGGAGGGTCACTACTGAGGGAGTGCTGCACTGTCGGAGGTTCAGTACTGAGGGACTGCCGCACTGTCAGAGGGTCAGTACTGAAGGAGTGCTGCACTGTCAGAGGGTCAGTACTGAGGGAGCGTTGCACTATCAGAGGGTCAGTACTGAGGGATGCTGCACTGTCGGAGGGTCAGTACTGAGGGAGTGCTGCACTGTCAGATGGTCAGTACTGAGGGAGCGTTGCACTGTCAGAGAGTCAGTACTGATGGAGTGCTGCACTGTCAGAGGGTCAGTACTGAGGGAGTGCTGCACTGTCGGAGGGGCAGTACTGAGGGAGTGCTGCACTGTCTGAGGGTCAATACTGAGTGAGGGCTGCACTGTCGGTGAGTCAGTACTGAGGGACTGCTGCACTGTCGGAGGGTCAGTACTGAGTGAGTGCTGCATTGTCGGAGGGTCAGTACTGAGGGAGTGTCGGACTGTCAGAATGTCAGTACTGAGGGAGTGCCGCACTGTCAGACGGTCGGTACTGAGGGAGTGCCGCACTGTCAGAGGGTCGGTAATGAGCGGCTGCCGCACTGTCAGAGAGTCAGTGCTGAGAGAGTGCCGCACTGTCAGAGGGTCAGTACTGAGGGAGAGCAGCACTGTCGGAGGGTGAGTACTGAGGGAGTGCCGCACTGTCGGAGGGCAGTACTGAGGGAGTGCCGCACTGTCAGAGGGTCAGTAGTGAGGGAGTGCTGCAGTGTCGGAGGGTCAGTACTGAGGGAGTGCTGCACTGTCGGAGGTTCAGTACTGAGCGAATGCTGGACTGTCAGAGGGTCAGTACTGAGGGAGCGTTGCACTGTCAGAGGGTCAGAACTGAGGGAGCGTTGCACTGTCAGAGGGTCAGTACTGAGGGAGTGCTGCACAGTCAGACGGTCAGTACTGAGGGAGCGTTGCACTGTCAGAGGGTCAGTACTGAGGTAGTGCTGCACTGTCAGAGGGTCAGTACTGAGGCAGTGCCTCACTGTCGGAGGGTCAGTACTGAGGGAGTGCTGCACTGTCAGAGTGTCAGTACTGAGGGAGTCCTGCACTGTCGGAGAGTCAGTACTGAGGGACTGCTGCACTGTCGGAGGGTCAGTACTGAGGGAGTGTCGCAGTGACAGAATGTCAGTACTGAGGGAGTGCTGCACTGTCGTAGGGTCGGTACAGAGGAGAGCGGCACTGTCGGAGGGTCAGTACTGCGGGAGTGCCGCACTGTCAGAGGGTTGGTACAGAGGAGAGCGGCACTGTCGGAGGGTCAGTACTGAGGCAGTGCCGCACTGTCAGAGGGTCAATATTTAGGGAGTACTGCAGTGTCGGAGGGTCAGTACTGAGGGAGTGCTGCACTGTCGGAGGGTCAGTGATGAGGGATGCTGCACTGTCGGAAGGTCAGTACTGAGGGACTGCTGCACTGTCGGAGGGTCAGTGATGAGGGATGCTGCACTGTCGGAAGGTCAGTACAGAGGGACTGCTGCACTGTCGGAGCGTCATTGCAGTGTGAGCGCCGCACTGTCGGAGTGTCTGTACAGAGAGAGTGCCGCACTGTCAGAGGGTCAGTACTGAGGGAGTGCCGCACTGTCAGACGGTCGGTACTGAGGGAGTGCCGCCCTGTCAGAGGGTCAGTACTGAGGGAGGGCCGCACTGTCGGAGGGTCGGTACTGAGAGTGTGCAGCACTGTCAGAGGGTCAGTACTGAGGGACTGCTGCACTGTCAGAGGGTCAGTACTGAGGGAGTGCCGCACTGTCAGAGGGTCAGTACTGAGGGACTGCTGTACTGTCGGAGGGTCAGTACTGAGGTAGTGCTGCACTGTTAGAGGGTAAGTACTGAGAGAGTGCTGCACTGTCAGAGGGACATTAGTGAGGGAGTTCCGCATTGTCGGAGGGTCAGGACTGAGGGAATGCTGCACTGCCAGAGAGTCTGTACTGAGGGAGTGCTGCACTGTCAGAGGTTCAGTACTGAGGGGGTGCTGCACTGTCAGAGGGTCAGTACTGAGGGAGTGCTGCACTGTCAGAGGGTCTGTACTGAGTGAGTGCTGCACTTTCGGAGGGTCAGTACTGAGGGAGTGCTGCACTGTCAGAGGGTCAGTACTGAGGGAGTGCTGCAATGTCAGAGCGTCAGTACTGAGGGAGTGCTGCACTGTCAGAGGGTCAGTGCTGAGGGAGTGCTGCACTGTCGGAGGCTCAGTCCTGAGGGAGTGCTGCACTGTCGGAGGGTCAGTACTGATGGAGTGCCGCACTGTCAGAGGGTCAGTGCTGAGGGAGTGCCGGAATGTCAGAAGGTCAGTACTGATGGAGTGCTGCGCTGTCAGAGGGACAGTGCTGAGGGAGTGCAGCACTGTCAGAGGGTCAGTACAGATGGAGTGCTGCACTGTCAGAGGGTCAATGCTAAGGGAGTGCTGCACTGTCAGAGGGTCAATGCTAAGGAAGTGCTGCACTGTCAGAGGGACAGTACTGAGGGAGTGCTGCACTGTCGGAGGGTCAGTACTGAGGGAGTGCTGCACTGTCAGAGGGTCAGTACTGAGGGAGTGCCGCACTGTCAGAGGGTCAGTACTGAAGGAGTGCCGCACTGTCAGGGAGTCAGTACTGAGGGAGTGCTGCACTGTCAGAGGGTCAGTACTGAGGGAGTGCTGCACTGTCAGAGGGTCAGTACTGAGGGAGTGCTCTACTGTCAGAGGGTCAGTACTGTGGGAGTGCTGCACTGTCAGAGGTTCAGTAGTGAGGGAGTGCCGCACTGTCAGAGAGTCAGTTCTGAGGGAGGGCCGCACTTCCAGATTGTCTGTATTGAGGGAATGCCGCATTTCCAGAGGGTCAGTACTGAGGGAGAGCTGCACTTTCGGAGGGTCAGTGCTGAGGGAGTGCCGCACTGTTAGAAGGTCGGTGTTGAGGGTGTGCTGCACTGTTGGAGAGTCAGTACTGAGGGAGTGCTCTACTGTCTGAGGGTCTGTACTGAGGGAGTGCTGCACTGTCGGATTGTCAGTACTGAGGGAGTGCCGCACTGTCAGAGGGTCAGTACTGAGGGAGTGCCGCACTGTCGGAGGGTCAGTACTGAGGGGTTGCTGCACTGTCGGAGTGTCAGTGCTGAGGGAGTGCCGGCCTGTCGCAGGGTCAGTACTGAGGGAGTGCCGCACTGTCAGAGGTTCAGTAGTGAGGGAGTGCCGCACTGTCGGAGGGTCAGTACTGAGGGAGTGCCGCACTGTCAGTGAGTCAGTACTGAGGGAGTGCTGCACTGTCGAAGGGTCGGTACTGAAGGAGTGCTGCACTGTCGGAGGGTCAGTACTGAGGGAGTGCTGCTCTGTCAGACGGTCAGTTCTGAGGGAGTGCCGCACTGTCGGTGGTTCAGTATTGAGGGTTTGCTACACTGTCGGAAGGTCAGTACTGAGGGAGTGCTGCGCTGTCAGAGGGTCAGTACTGAGGGAGTGCTGCACTGTCGGAGGTTCAGTATTGTGGGAGTGCTGCACTGTCAGAAGGTCAGAACTGAGCGAGTGCTGCACTGTCGGAGGGTCAGTACTGAGGAAGTGCTGCACTGTCGGAGGGTCAGTACTGAGGGAGTGCCGCACTGTCAGAGGGTCGGTAATGAGCGGATGCCGCACTGTCAGAGAGTCAGTGCTGAGAGAGTGCCGCACTGTCAGAGGGTCAGTACTGAGGGAGAGCAGCACTGTCGGAGGGTGAGTACTGAGGGAGTGCCGCACTGTCGGAGGGCAGTACTGAGGGAGTGCCGCACTGTCAGAGGGTCAGTAGTGAGGGAGTGCTGCAGTGTCGGAGGGTCAGTACTGAGGGAGTGCTGCACTGTCGGAGGTTCAGTACTGAGCGAATGCTGGACTGTCGGAGGGTCAGTACTGAGGGAGCGTTGCACTGTCAGAGGGTCAGAACTGAGGGAGCGTTGCACTGTCAGATGGTCAGTACTGTGGGAGCGTTGCACTGTCAGAGGGTCAGTACTGAGGTAGTGCTGCACTGTCAGAGGGTCAGTACTGAGGCAGTGCCGCACTGTCGGAGGGGCAGTACTGAGGGAGTGCTGCACTGTCAGAGTGTCAGTACTGAGGGAGTCCTGCACTGTCGGAGAGTAAGTACTGAGGGACTGCTGCACTGTCGGAGGGTCAGTACTGAGGGAGTGTCGCAGTGTCAGAATGTCAGTACTGAGGGAGTGCTGCACTGTCGGAGGGTCGGTACAGAGGAGAGCGGTACTGTCGGAGGGTCAGTACTAAGGGAGTGCCGCACTGTCGGAGGGTTGGTACAGAGGAGAGCGGCACTGTCGGAGGGTCAGTACTGAGGCAGTGCCGCACTGTCAGAGGGTCAGTATTTAGGGAGTACTGCAGTGTCGGAGGGTCAGTACTGAGGGAGTGCTGCACTGTCGGAGGGTCAGTGATGAGGGATGCTGCACTGTCGGAAGGTCAGTACTGAGGGACTGCTGCACTGTCGGAGGTTCAGTGATGAGGGATGCTGCACAGTCGGAGTGTCTGTACAGAGAGAGTGCCGCACTGTCAGAGGGTCAGTACTGAGGGAGTGCCGCACTGTCAGACGGTCGGTACTGAGGGAGTGCCGCCCTGTCAGAGGGTCAGTACTGAGGGAGGGCCGCACTGTCGGAGGGTCGGTACTGAGAG